>NW_028134640.1:0-83000 GCF_964662115.1 Mustela nivalis | reverse complement strand
GCCCGCATATGTGGCTTGCCATGCCCATAGGCACCCAGGACTAACTAGATGGTGTGTATTCCAGTTGAGGGAACCCACTGCTGTGCTCTAGAGTCCCTCTCCTGGGGGGTCCCCTGTGGCAGAAAACAGTACTCTTCATTCCCACAGAATGAACACAAACACTCGGGAGCTTGGACAATCCCCTGAGAGGAAGGCTCTTCCTCGGCCTCTGAGACAACCCCTACCCTGACCGGACACTGTAAACGCAACACCCAGAGACAAAATCCTGAGTGACTGCCTCCCACTTGCCCTACTTTGATTTCCAGAGGATCTCCCCTCACGGACTAGAGATCAGGCCTGCCATTACATTGGCCCCTAGCTGAGCCAAGTTTGCTTTTTCAGACATCTGTCCCCCCAGCCCTGGCAAACAGAGCCTCTAGGCTGGGTCCTCTGGAGCCATACCACAGGACCGTGCCTGCTCTCTCCTTGGAAACTGTGTCCATTCCTTTGGCCACACACCTCCAGAATATGAGAAACCTCAAGGCCTCCGAGGACATCCCACTACTGGGAGCCTCACTGGACTCACAGGGGCATTCGGACACAAGCTGAGCAGCTACATCCATGAATGCATGCACACAGATGACAACAGAGATAGAAGGTTGAGCCGGACAGGCCTTTAGGCCGTAGTCTCAACTCTTACTTTGGTTTCCAGGTGTCACTCCTCAGAGGCTTTGGTTCGAGGAACAGGGTATGGGGCTTTCCTGAGGCACGGAACAGAACTCCTCTCGTCTCCACATGGGAAGTTTCCTTGTTGGAGCCGTGTCAAACACCTCATGTTGGAGAATCCTGCAGAGTCCCTGAGCCACCTCCACATTCCAAGGTCTCCCAGGCCACCAAGCCACAGTAGGACTCATCTTCAGGAGAGTCCATTTCAACTCTCCCCTCTGGGTAGCTCACCCAGGAGCCCGCAGATTGAGCCTGCCTTGTCCTGACTAAAGAGTGGGAATATGAGGTGGCGTTCCCAGGCATCCATGCTTAGACACCTGCTCTCGAGTCTTTCCATATGGGGCCTCTTGGAACCATCCAATAGGACTCGACTGTCGTGCAGAAGGTAACCTTCAGTTTTGGAGCAGTTCACAAATCCCATCGTAGGCAAAACTTTCTGGCCTCATGAAGCCCCCACACCCTTCAGGAAGAGGCCATGCTGGACAAGAACTCTAGCCTGAGGCACGTCTCATAGTTGACATGACCTCAGTGCAGGAGATCCCTATTCAGCCTCTGCAGAGTGGGCATGCCGTGACCTCGGTCCCAAACCTCACGCTAGCTTGTGTTTTCAGACTTCCTTCCTCCCACTCCTGGCAAACAAGCCCTCCGGACTAGGAACTCCAGAACCAAAACCCAGCCCAGTGTCTGCCCAACGGAAGAAAAACGTTTCCCTGTGGGGCTCTCCAGAAAACCCAGATGAGGATCAACCTGCTCGGGCCTCGACGGTACCCGAACTGGATAGGCTGCTCTGGGCACTCATGCTCTGCCTGACACAGCCTGAAGCCAGACGTCCAGACAGACAAGGAGACAGCTGGCCGCACACCCAGCACTTCGGACACGCCATGGTCTTATGCCGTCACCTCATCCTAACCTTGGTTTTCAGATATCTGAACCTAGACATTATATCAATTCTCCACACAGCTGGGTATAGCAAGCACAAAACAGAACTCCTCCTTCCCCATGGCTGTCAAGCTTGCTCTTGGCATGGAGTCACACCTTCAGGGTGGGAGAAACCTTCATGGCCCCTGATGCCACGCCCAAACTTGAGTGCTGCTTGGGCACAAATTCACACTGTGATCCTCAGCATGAGCCCCATGTCAAAGAAAGGCCTGTCAGGGCCTGGACCAAGAGCCCACATATGGGGCTTGCCAAGCCCCTATGCACCCAATCCTCACCACGGTTTGAATTTTCCAGTCGCCCCGCCCGTACCTGGAGCTCTGCTCTGGAATCCCTTTCTTGGAGAGACCCATGAGCCAGGAAACACGACTCCACCCTTCCCACAAAATGACCCCAAACTCTTGGGAGCTGGGACAAATCCCCAGAGAGGGATACTCGTCCACAGTACCTGAGGCCACCGCTCCAATCCACGGCTATCCCGGACACAACATCCAGAGACAAAAGCCTGAAGGAACGCCTCCCACTCGCCCTTGTTTCAGAGGCCCAGGAGCTCCCTCTCGGGCTGTACATCGGGCCTGCCATACCCTAGGCGCCACTCCTAAGCTGAGTTTGTGTATTCAGACTTCTGTGCCCACAGCCTGGACCCACACACCTCCAGGCTAGGGCCTCTAGGGCCACAGCGAAAGATTGTGCCTGCCCTCTCCAAGGAAAGTGTGCCCAATCCATTGACCACAACACTACAGGTTAGGGAAAAGCTCCAAGGCCCCTGAGGCCATCAATAGTGTAGGCCCCCCTGGACTAAGAGGGGCTCTCTGACACCAGCGGAGCAACTATCTCCACTTAGACTCTCAGACAGGGTCCCCAGAGACAGAAGGTTGAAATGGACAGGCCCCCAGGCCCTAATCTGAACCTTAGCTTTGGTTTCCATGTTTCCGTTCTCAGAGGACTGTTTTCGTAGACCAGCACATGGGGCTTTTCTGAGGCACCAAACCAAATATCTCTCATCTCCACATGGGCAGCTTTCTTACTGGGATGTATCAAACACTTCAGGTAGGAGAGTTCCGCAGGGCCACTGAACAACCAGCACATTCCAAGGTCTCCATGGACCCAAACGCACATTATGACGCATCCTCAGGAGAGGCCATTTCAACTCAGCCCCCTGGGTCGCGTGTTCCAGAGGCAGCAGATCAAACATATCTTGTCGCTAATAGCCAATGGGAATGCGAGGCATGCTGTACAGGGATCCATCCTTCGAACCCTGCTCTCCAGTCCTTCCATGTGGTATGTCCTGGAGCCATGCAACAGGACTCGAATGTCCCGCAGAAGGAAACCTTGTGGTTTGGGGCAACCTCCAAACTCAGCGTGGGAAAACTTCCTTGGCCTCATGAGGCCCCCACTTCATGAAGGTGCCATCATGGACACATACTCCAGCCTCAGCCAACGTCTGATCCTCAGCCTGACTTCAGATGCAGGAGATTTTGATTCAGCCTCTGCAGAGTGGGCCTGCTCTGCCCTTGGCTCCAATCCTCACACTAGCTTGTGTTTTCAGACTTCCGTCCTCACACTCCTGGCCCACAAACCCTCCCTACTGGGAATTCTGGGGCCACAATGAAGCACTGTGCCTGCCTCCCAGGAGAAAAACATTGTCTATGGCGCTGCCCAGAAACCCCAAATGAGGATCAAACTGCTTGGCCCTCGGCAACACCCCAATTGCATAGGCTACCTTAAACAGTGATGCTCTGTCGCAAATAGCCTGAGCCCAGACCTTCCAACAGACACCGACACAGCTGGCTGCACACCCAGCACATTGGACCCGCCACTGCCTTAGGCCACCATCCATTCCCAACCTGGGTTTTCAGTCATCGGAACCTAGACCTTATCTCCAATCCCTGCACAGGGGGGAACCTGATGCACAAGTCAGAACCCCTCCTTCCCCCTGGCAAGCAAGCTTGCTGCTGGCAGTGAGTCAAACCTTCAGTGTAGGAGAAAACGGCATGGCCCATGAGGCCACGCCCAAGCGTGAGGGCCGCCTTGGGCACAAACACACATTGTGACCCTCAGCGTCAGTACCTTATTCAAGTAACGCCTCTCAGTGACTGGACCAAGAGCCCGCATATGTGGCTTGCCATGCCCATAGGCACCCAGGACTAACTAGATGGTGTGTATTCCAGTTGAGGGAACCCACTGCTGTGCTCTAGAGTCCCTCTCCTGGGGGGTCCCCTGTGGCAGAAAACAGTACTCTTCATTCCCACAGAATGAACACAAACACTCGGGAGCTTGGACAATCCCCTGAGAGGAAGGCTCTTCCTCGGCCTCTGAGACAACCCCTACCCTGACCGGACACTGTAAACGCAACACCCAGAGACAAAATCCTGAGTGACTGCCTCCCACTTGCCCTACTTTGATTTCCAGAGGATCTCCCCTCACGGACTAGAGATCAGGCCTGCCATTACATTGGCCCCTAGCTGAGCCAAGTTTGCTTTTTCAGACATCTGTCCCCCCAGCCCTGGCAAACAGAGCCTCTAGGCTGGGTCCTCTGGAGCCATACCACAGGACCGTGCCTGCTCTCTCCTGGGAAACTGTGTCCATTCCTTTGGCCACACACCTCCAGAATATGAGAAACCTCAAGGCCTCCGAGGACATCCCACTACTGGGAGCCTCACTGGACTCACAGGGGCATTCGGACACAAGCTGAGCAGCTACATCCATGAATGCATGCACACAGATGACAACAGAGATAGAAGGTTGAGCCGGACAGGCCTTTAGGCCGTAGTCTCAACTCTTACTTTGGTTTCCAGGTGTCACTCCTCAGAGGCTTTGGTTCGAGGAACAGGGTATGGGGCTTTCCTGAGGCACGGAACAGAACTCCTCTCGTCTCCACATGGGAAGTTTCCTTGTTGGAGCCGTGTCAAACACCTCATGTTGGAGAATCCTGCAGAGTCCCTGAGCCACCTCCACATTCCAAGGTCTCCCAGGCCACCAAGCCACAGTAGGACTCATCTTCAGGAGAGTCCATTTCAACTCTCCCCTCTGGGTAGCTCACCCAGGAGCCCGCAGATTGAGCCTGCCTTGTCCTGACTAAAGAGTGGGAATATGAGGTGGCGTTCCCAGGCATCCATGCTTAGACACCTGCTCTCGAGTCTTTCCATATGGGGCCTCTTGGAACCATCCAATAGGACTCGACTGTCGTGCAGAAGGTAACCTTCAGTTTTGGAGCAGTTCACAAATCCCATCGTAGGCAAAACTTTCTGGCCTCATGAAGCCCCCACACCCTTCAGGAAGAGGCCATGCTGGACAAGAACTCTAGCCTGAGGCACGTCTCATAGTTGACATGACCTCAGTGCAGGAGATCCCTATTCAGCCTCTGCAGAGTGGGCATGCCGTGACCTCGGTCCCAAACCTCACGCTAGCTTGTGTTTTCAGACTTCCTTCCTCCCACTCCTGGCAAACAAGCCCTCCGGACTAGGAACTCCAGAACCAAAACCCAGCCCAGTGTCTGCCCAACGGAAGAAAAACGTTTCCCTGTGGGGCTCTCCAGAAAACCCAGATGAGGATCAACCTGCTCGGGCCTCGACGGTACCCGAACTGGATAGGCTGCTCTGGGCACTCATGCTCTGCCTGACACAGCCTGAAGCCAGACGTCCAGACAGACAAGGAGACAGCTGGCCGCACACCCAGCACTTCGGACACGCCATGGTCTTATGCCGTCACCTCATCCTAACCTTGGTTTTCAGATATCTGAACCTAGACATTATATCAATTCTCCACACAGCTGGGTATAGCAAGCACAAAACAGAACTCCTCCTTCCCCATGGCTGTCAAGCTTGCTCTTGGCATGGAGTCACACCTTCAGGGTGGGAGAAACCTTCATGGCCCCTGATGCCACGCCCAAACTTGAGTGCTGCTTGGGCACAAATTCACACTGTGATCCTCAGCATGAGCCCCATGTCAAAGAAAGGCCTGTCAGGGCCTGGACCAAGAGCCCACATATGGGGCTTGCCAAGCCCCTATGCACCCAATCCTCACCACGGTTTGAATTTTCCAGTCGCCCCGCCCGTACCTGGAGCTCTGCTCTGGAATCCCTTTCTTGGAGAGACCCATGAGCCAGGAAACACGACTCCACCCTTCCCACAAAATGACCCCAAACTCTTGGGAGCTGGGACAAATCCCCAGAGAGGGATACTCGTCCACAGTACCTGAGGCCACCGCTCCAATCCACGGCTATCCCGGACACAACATCCAGAGACAAAAGCCTGAAGGAACGCCTCCCACTCGCCCTTGTTTCAGAGGCCCAGGAGCTCCCTCTCGGGCTGTACATCGGGCCTGCCATACCCTAGGCGCCACTCCTAAGCTGAGTTTGTGTATTCAGACTTCTGTGCCCACAGCCTGGACCCACACACCTCCAGGCTAGGGCCTCTAGGGCCACAGCGAAAGATTGTGCCTGCCCTCTCCAAGGAAAGTGTGCCCAATCCATTGACCACAACACTACAGGTTAGGGAAAAGCTCCAAGGCCCCTGAGGCCATCAATAGTGTAGGCCCCCCTGGACTAAGAGGGGCTCTCTGACACCAGCGGAGCAACTATCTCCACTTAGACTCTCAGACAGGGTCCCCAGAGACAGAAGGTTGAAATGGACAGGCCCCCAGGCCCTAATCTGAACCTTAGCTTTGGTTTCCATGTTTCCGTTCTCAGAGGACTGTTTTCGTAGACCAGCACATGGGGCTTTTCTGAGGCACCAAACCAAATATCTCTCATCTCCACATGGGCAGCTTTCTTACTGGGATGTATCAAACACTTCAGGTAGGAGAGTTCCGCAGGGCCACTGAACAACCAGCACATTCCAAGGTCTCCATGGACCCAAACGCACATTATGACGCATCCTCAGGAGAGGCCATTTCAACTCAGCCCCCTGGGTCGCGTGTTCCAGAGGCAGCAGATCAAACATATCTTGTCGCTAATAGCCAATGGGAATGCGAGGCATGCTGTACAGGGATCCATCCTTCGAACCCTGCTCTCCAGTCCTTCCATGTGGTATGTCCTGGAGCCATGCAACAGGACTCGAATGTCCCGCAGAAGGAAACCTTGTGGTTTGGGGCAACCTCCAAACTCAGCGTGGGAAAACTTCCTTGGCCTCATGAGGCCCCCACTTCATGAAGGTGCCATCATGGACACATACTCCAGCCTCAGCCAACGTCTGATCCTCAGCCTGACTTCAGATGCAGGAGATTTTGATTCAGCCTCTGCAGAGTGGGCCTGCTCTGCCCTTGGCTCCAATCCTCACACTAGCTTGTGTTTTCAGACTTCCGTCCTCACACTCCTGGCCCACAAACCCTCCCTACTGGGAATTCTGGGGCCACAATGAAGCACTGTGCCTGCCTCCCAGGAGAAAAACATTGTCTATGGCGCTGCCCAGAAACCCCAAATGAGGATCAAACTGCTTGGCCCTCGGCAACACCCCAATTGCATAGGCTACCTTAAACAGTGATGCTCTGTCGCAAATAGCCTGAGCCCAGACCTTCCAACAGACACCGACACAGCTGGCTGCACACCCAGCACATTGGACCCGCCACTGCCTTAGGCCACCATCCATTCCCAACCTGGGTTTTCAGTCATCGGAACCTAGACCTTATCTCCAATCCCTGCACAGGGGGGAACCTGATGCACAAGTCAGAACCCCTCCTTCCCCCTGGCAAGCAAGCTTGCTGCTGGCAGTGAGTCAAACCTTCAGTGTAGGAGAAAACGGCATGGCCCATGAGGCCACGCCCAAGCGTGAGGGCCGCCTTGGGCACAAACACACATTGTGACCCTCAGCGTCAGTACCTTATTCAAGTAACGCCTCTCAGTGACTGGACCAAGAGCCCGCATATGTGGCTTGCCATGCCCATAGGCACCCAGGACTAACTAGATGGTGTGTATTCTAGTTGAGGGAACCCACTGCTGTGCTCTAGAGTCCCTCTCCTGGGGGGTCCCCTGTGGCAGAAAACAGTACTCTTCATTCCCACAGAATGAACACAAACACTCGGGAGCTTGGACAATCCCCTGAGAGGAAGGCTCTTCCTCGGCCTCTGAGACAACCCCTACCCTGACCGGACACTGTAAACGCAACACCCAGAGACAAAATCCTGAGTGACTGCCTCCCACTTGCCCTACTTTGATTTCCAGAGGATCTCCCCTCACGGACTAGAGATCAGGCCTGCCATTACATTGGCCCCTAGCTGAGCCAAGTTTGCTTTTTCAGACATCTGTCCCCACAGCCCTGGCAAACAGAGCCTCTAGGCTGGGTCCTCTGGAGCCATACCACAGGACCGTGCCTGCTCTCTCCTGGGAAACTGTGTCCATTCCTTTGGCCACACACCTCCAGAATATGAGAAACCTCAAGGCCTCCGAGGACATCCCACTACTGGGAGCCTCACTGGACTCACAGGGGCATTCGGACACAAGCTGAGCAGCTACATCCATGAATGCATGCACACAGATGACAACAGAGATAGAAGGTTGAGCCGGACAGGCCTTTAGGCCGTAGTCTCAACTCTTACTTTGGTTTCCAGGTGTCACTCCTCAGAGGCTTTGGTTCGAAGAACAGGGTATGGGGCTTTCCTGAGGCACGGAACAGAACTCCTCTCGTCTCCACATGGGAAGTTTCCTTGTTGGAGCCGTGTCAAACACCTCATGTTGGAGAATCCTGCAGAGTCCCTGAGCCACCTCCACATTCCAAGGTCTCCCAGGCCACCAAGCCACAGTAGGACTCATCTTCAGGAGAGTCCATTTCAACTCTCCCCTCTGGGTAGCTCACCCAGGAGCCCGCAGATTGAGCCTGCCTTGTCCTGACTAAAGAGTGGGAATATGAGGTGGCGTTCCCAGGCATCCATGCTTAGACACCTGCTCTCGAGTCTTTCCATATGGGGCCTCTTGGAACCATCCAATAGGACTCGACTGTCGTGCAGAAGGTAACCTTCAGTTTTGGAGCAGTTCACAAATCCCATCGTAGGCAAAACTTTCTGGCCTCATGAAGCCCCCACACCCTTCAGGAAGAGGCCATGCTGGACAAGAACTCTAGCCTGAGGCACGTCTCATAGTTGACATGACCTCAGTGCAGGAGATCCCGATTCAGCCTCTGCAGAGTGGGCATGCCGTGACCTCGGTCCCAACCCTCACGCTAGCTTGTGTTTTCAGACTTCCTTCCTCCCACTCCTGGCAAACAAGCCCTCCGGACTAGGAACTCCAGAACCAAAACCCAGCCCAGTGTCTGCCCAACGGAAGAAAAACGTTTCCCTGTGGGGCTCTCCAGAAAACCCAGATGAGGATCAACCTGCTCGGGCCTCGACGGTACCCGAACTGGATAGGCTGCTCTGGGCACTCATGCTCTGCCTGACACAGCCTGAAGCCAGACGTCCAGACAGACAAGGAGACAGCTGGCCGCACACCCAGCACTTCGGACACGCCATGGTCTTATGCCGTCACCTCATCCTAACCTTGGTTTTCAGATATCTGAACCTAGACATTATATCAATTCTCCACACAGCTGGGTATAGCAAGCACAAAACAGAACTCCTCCTTCCCCATGGCTGTCAAGCTTGCTCTTGGCATGGAGTCACACCTTCAGGGTGGGAGAAACCTTCATGGCCCCTGATGCCACGCCCAAACTTGAGTGCTGCTTGGGCACAAATTCACACTGTGATCCTCAGCATGAGCCCCATGTCAAAGAAAGGCCTGTCAGGGCCTGGACCAAGAGCCCACATATGGGGCTTGCCAAGCCCCTATGCACCCAATCCTCACCACGGTTTGAATTTTCCAGTCGCCCCGCCCGTACCTGGAGCTCTGCTCTGGAATCCCTTTCTTGGAGAGACCCATGAGCCAGACAACACGACTCCACCCTTCCCACAAAATGACCCCAAACTCTTGGGAGCTGGGACAAATCCCCAGAGAGGGATACTCGTCCACAGTACCTGAGGCCACCGCTCCAATCCACGGCTATCCCGGACACAACATCCAGAGACAAAAGCCTGAAGGAACGCCTCCCACTCGCCCTTGTTTCAGAGGCCCAGGAGCTCCCTCTCGGGCTGTACATCGGGCCTGCCATACCCTAGGCGCCACTCCTAAGCTGAGTTTGTGTATTCAGACTTCTGTGCCCACAGCCTGGACCCACACACCTCCAGGCTAGGGCCTCTAGGGCAACAGCGAAAGATTGTGCCTGCCCTCTCCAAGGAAAGTGTGCCCAATCCATTGACCACAACACTACAGGTTAGGGAAAAGCTCCAAGGCCCCTGAGGCCATCAATAGGGTAGGCCCCCCTGGACTAAGAGGGGCTCTCTGACACCAGCGGAGCAACTATCTCCACTTAGACTCTCAGACAGTGTCCCCAGAGACAGAAGGTTGAAATGGACAGGCCCCCAGGCCCTAATCTGAACCTTAGCTTTGGTTTCCATGTTTCCGTTCTCAGAGGACTGTTTTCGTAGACCAGCACATGGGGCTTTTCTGAGGCACCAAACCAAACCTCTGTCATCTCCACATGGGCAGCTTTCTTACTGGGATGTATCAAACACTTCAGGTAGGAGAGTTCCGCAGGGCCACTGAACAACCAGCACATTCCAAGGTCTCCATGGACCCAAACGCACATTATGACGCATCCTCAGGAGAGGCCATTTCAACTCAGCCCCCTGGGTCGCGTGTTCCAGAGGCAGCAGATCAAACATATCTTGTCGCTAATAGCCAATGGGAATGCGAGGCATGCTGTACAGGGATCCATCCTTCGAACCCTGCTCTCCAGTCCTTCCATATGGTATGTCCTGGAGCCATGCAACAGGACTCGAATGTCCCGCAGAAGGAAACCTTGTGGTTTGGGGCAACCTCCAAACTCAGCGTGGGAAAACTTCCTTGGCCTCATGAGGCCCCCACTTCATGAAGGTGCCATCATGGACACATACTCCAGCCTCAGCCAACGTCTGATCCTCAGCCTGACTTCAGATGCAGGAGATTTTGATTCAGCCTCTGCAGAGTGGGCCTGCTCTGCCCTTGGCTCCAATCCTCACACTAGCTTGTGTTTTCAGACTTCCGTCCTCACACTCCTGGACCACAAACCCTCCCTACTGGGAATTCTGGGGCCACAATGAAGCACTGTGCCTGCCTCCCAGGAGAAAAACATTGTCTATGGCGCTGCCCAGAAACCCCAAATGAGGATCAAACTGCTTGGCCCTCGGCAACACCCCAATTGCATAGGCTACCTTAAACAGTGATGCTCTGTCGCAAATAGCCTGAGCCCAGACCTTCCAACAGACACCGACACAGCTGGCTGCACACCCAGCACATTGGACCCGCCACTGCCTTAGGCCACCATCCATTCCCAACCTGGGTTTTCAGTCATCGGAACCTAGACCTTATCTCCAATCCCTGCACAGGGGGGAACCTGATGCACAAGTCAGAGCCCCTCCTTCCCCCTGGCAAGAAACCTTGCTGCTGGCAGTGAGACAAACCTTCAGTGTAGGAGAAAACGGCATGGCCCATGAGGCCACGCCCAAGCGTGAGGGCCGCCTTGGGCACAAACACACATTGTGACCCTCAGCGTCAGTACCTTATTCAAGTAACGCCTCTCAGTGACTGGACCAAGAGCCCGCATATGTGGCTTGCCATGCCCATAGGCACCCAGGACTAACTAGATGGTGTGTATTCCAGTTGAGGGAACCCACTGCTGTGCTCTAGAGTCCCTCTCCTGGGGGGTCCCCTGTGGCAGAAAACAATACTCTTCATTCCCACAGAATGAACACAAACACTCGGGAGCTTGGACAATCCCCTGAGAGGAAGGCTCTTCCTCGGCCTCTGAGACAACCCCTACCCTGACCGGACACTGTAAACGCAACACCCAGAGACAAAATCCTGAGTGACTGCCTCCCACTTGCCCTACTTTGATTTCCAGAGGATCTCCCCTCACGGACGAGAGATCAGGCCTGCCATTACATTGGCCCCTAGCTGAGCCAAGTTTGCTTTTTCAGACATCTGTCCCCCCAGCCCTGGCAAACAGAGCCTCTAGGCTGGGTCCTCTGGAGCCATACCACAGGACCGTGCCTGCTCTCTCCTGGGAAACTGTGTCCATTCCTTTGGCCACACACCTCCAGAATATGAGAAACCTCAAGGCCTCCGAGGACATCCCACTACTGGGAGCCTCACTGGACTCACAGGGGCATTCGGACACAAGCTGAGCAGCTACATCCATGAATGCATGCACACAGATGACAACAGAGATAGAAGGTTGAGCCGGACAGGCCTTTAGGCCGTAGTCTCAACTCTTACTTTGGTTTCCAGGTGTCACTCCTCAGAGGCTTTGGTTCGAAGAACAGGGTATGGGGCTTTCCTGAGGCACGGAACAGAACTCCTCTCGTCTCCACATGGGAAGTTTCCTTGTTGGAGCCGTGTCAAACACCTCATGTTGGAGAATCCTGCAGAGTCCCTGAGCCACCTCCACATTCCAAGGTCTCCCAGGCCACCAAGCCACAGTAGGACTCATCTTCAGGAGAGTCCATTTCAACTCTCCCCTCTGGGTAGCTCACCCAGGAGCCCGCAGATTGAGCCTGCCTTGTCCTGACTAAAGAGTGGGAATATGAGGTGGCGTTCCCAGGCATCCATGCTTAGACACCTGCTCTCGAGTCTTTCCATATGGGGCCTCTTGGAACCATCCAATAGGACTCGACTGTCGTGCAGAAGGTAACCTTCAGTTTTGGAGCAGTTCACAAATCCCATCGTAGGCAAAACTTTCTGGCCTCATGAAGCCCCCACACCCTTCAGGAAGAGGCCATGCTGGACAAGAACTCTAGCCTGAGGCACGTCTCATAGTTGACATGACCTCAGTGCAGGAGATCCCAATTCAGCCTCTGCAGAGTGGGCATGCCGTGACCTCGGTCCCAAACCTCACGCTAGCTTGTGTTTTCAGACTTCCTTCCTCACACTCCTGGCAAACAAGCCCTCCGGACTAGGAACTCCAGAACCAAAACCCAGCCCAGTGTCTGCCCAACGGAAGAAAAACGTTTCCCTGTGGGGCTCTCCAGAAAACCCAGATGAGGATCAACCTGCTCGGGCCTCGACGGTACCCGAACTGGATAGGCTGCTCTGGGCATTCATGCTCTGCCTGACACAGCCTGAAGCCAGACGTCCAGACAGACAAGGAGACAGCTGGCCGCACACCCAGCACTTCGGACACGCCATGGTCTTATGCCGTCACCTCATCCTAACCTTGGTTTTCAGATATCTGAACCTAGACATTATATCAATTCTCCACACAGCTGGGTATAGCAAGCACAAAACAGAACTCCTCCTTCCCCATGGCTGTCAAGCTTGCTCTTGGCATGGAGTCACACCTTCAGGGTGGGAGAAACCTTCATGGCCCCTGATGCCACGCCCAAACTTGAGTGCTGCTTGGGCACAAATTCACACTGTGATCCTCAGCATGAGCCCCATGTCAAAGAAAGGCCTGTCAGGGCCTGGACCAAGAGCCCACATATGGGGCTTGCCAAGCCCCTATGCACCCAATCCTCACCACGGTTTGAATTTTCCAGTCGCCCCGCCCGTACCTGGAGCTCTGCTCTGGAATCCCTTTCTTGGAGAGACCCATGAGCCAGACAACACGACTCCACCCTTCCCACAAAATGACCCCAAACTCTTGGGAGCTGGGACAAATCCCCAGAGAGGGATACTCGTCCACAGTACCTGAGGCCACCGCTCCAATCCACGGCTATCCCGGACACAACATCCAGAGACAAAAGCCTGAAGGAACGCCTCCCACTCGCCCTTGTTTCAGAGGCCCAGGAGCTCCCTCTCGGGCTGTACATCCGGCCTGCCATACCCTAGGCGCCACTCCTAAGCTGAGTTTGTGTATTCAGACTTCTGTGCCCACAGCCTGGACCCACACACCTCCAGGCTAGGGCCTCTAGGGCCACAGCGAAAGATTGTGCCTGCCCTCTCCAAGGAAAGTGTGCCCAATCCATTGACCACAACACTACAGGTTAGGGAAAAGCTCCAAGGCCCCTGAGGCCATCAATAGTGTAGGCCCCCCTGGACTAAGAGGGGCTCTCTGACACCAGCGGAGCAACTATCTCCACTTAGACTCTCAGACAGTGTCCCCAGAGACAGAAGGTTGAAATGGACAGGCCCCCAGGCCCTAATCTGAACCTTAGCTTTGGTTTCCATGTTTCCGTTCTCAGAGGACTGTTTTCGTAGACCAGCACATGGGGCTTTTCTGAGGCACCAAACCAAACATCTCTCATCTCCACATGGGCAGCTTTCTTACTGGGATGTATCAAACACTTCAGGTAGGAGAGTTCCGCAGGGCCACTGAACAACCAGCACATTCCAAGGTCTCCATGGACCCAAACGCACATTATGACGCATCCTCAGGAGAGGCCATTTCAACTCAGCCCCCTGGGTCGCGTGTTCCAGAGGCAGCAGATCTAACATATCTTGTCGCTAATAGCCAATGGGAATGCGAGGCATGCTGTACAGGGATCCATCCTTCGAACCCTGCTCTCCAGTCCTTCCATATGGTATGTCCTGGAGCCATGCAACAGGACTCGAATGTCCCGCAGAAGGAAACCTTGTGGTTTGGGGCAACCTCCAAACTCAGCGTGGGAAAACTTCCTTGGCCTCATGAGGCCCCCACTTCATGAAGGTGCCATCATGGACACATACTCCAGCCTCAGCCAACGTCTGATCCTCAGCCTGAATTCAGATGCAGGAGATTTTGATTCAGCCTCTGCAGAGTGGGCCTGCTCTGCCCTTGGCTCCAATCCTCACACTAGCTTGTGTTTTCAGACTTCCGTCCTCACACTCCTGGCCCACAAACCCTCCCTACTGGGAATTCTGGGGCCACAATGAAGCACTGTGCCTGCCTCCCAGGAGAAAAACATTGTCTATGGCGCTGCCCAGAAACCCCAAATGAGGATCAAACTGCTTGGCCCTCGGCAACACCCCAATTGCATAGGCTACCTTAAACAGTGATGCTCTGTCGCAAATAGCCTGAGCCCAGACCTTCCAACAGACACCGACACAGCTGGCTGCACACCCAGCACATTGGACCCGCCACTGCCTTAGGCCACCATCCATTCCCAACCTGGGTTTTCAGTCATCGGAACCTAGACCTTATCTCCAATCCCTGCACAGGGGGGAACCTGATGCACAAGTCAGAGCCCCTCCTTCCTCCTGGCAAGAAACCTTGCTGCTGGCAGTGAGTCAAACCTTCAGTGTAGGAGAAAACGGCATGGCCCATGAGGCCACGCCCAAGCGTGAGGGCCGCCTTGGGCACAAACACACATTGTGACCCTCAGCGTGAGTACCTTATTCAAGTAACGCCTCTCAGTGACTGGACCAAGAGCCCGCATATGTGGCTTGCCATGCCCATAGGCACCCAGGACTAACTAGATGGTGTGTATTCCAGTTGAGGGAACCCACTGCTGTGCTCTAGAGTCCCTCTCCTGGGGGGTCCCCTGTGGCAGAAAACAGTACTCTTCATTCCCACAGAATGAACACAAACACTCGGGAGCTTGGACAATCCCCTGAGAGGAAGGCTCTTCCTCGGCCTCTGAGACAACCCCTACCCTGACCGGACACTGTAAACGCAACACCCAGAGACAAAATCCTGAGTGACTGCCTCCCACTTGCCCTACTTTGATTTCCAGAGGATCTCCCCTCACGGACTAGAGATCAGGCCTGCCATTACATTGGCCCCTAGCTGAGCCAAGTTTGCTTTTTCAGACATCTGTCCCCCCAGCCCTGGCAAACAGAGCCTCTAGGCTGGGTCCTCTGGAGCCATACCACAGGACCGTGCCTGCTCTCTCCTGGGAAACTGTGTCCATTCCTTTGGCCACACACCTCCAGAATATGAGAAACCTCAAGGCCTCCGAGGACATCCCACTACTGGGAGCCTCACTGGACTCACAGGGGCATTCGGACACAAGCTGAGCAGCTACATCCATGAATGCATGCACACAGATGACAACAGAGATAGAAGGTTGAGCCGGACAGGCCTTTAGGCCGTAGTCTCAACTCTTACTTTGGTTTCCAGGTGTCACTCCTCAGAGGCTTTGGTTCGAAGAACAGGGTATGGGGCTTTCCTGAGGCACGGAACAGAACTCCTCTCGTCTCCACATGGGAAGTTTCCTTGTTGGAGCCGTGTCAAACACCTCATGTTGGAGAATCCTGCAGAGTCCCTGAGCCACCTCCACATTCCAAGGTCTCCCAGGCCACCAAGCCACAGTAGGACTCATCTTCAGGAGAGTCCATTTCAACTCTCCCCTCTGGGTAGCTCACCCAGGAGCCCGCAGATTGAGCCTGCCTTGTCCTGACTAAAGAGTGGGAATATGAGGTGGCGTTCCCAGGCATCCATGCTTAGACACCTGCTCTCGAGTCTTTCCATATGGGGCCTCTTGGAACCATCCAATAGGACTCGACTGTCGTGCAGAAGGTAACCTTCAGTTTTGGAGCAGTTCACAAATCCCATCGTAGGCAAAACTTTCTGGCCTCATGAAGCCCCCACACCCTTCAGGAAGAGGCCATGCTGGACAAGAACTCTAGCCTGAGGCACGTCTCATAGTTGACATGACCTCAGTGCAGGAGATCCCGATTCAGCCTCTGCAGAGTGGGCATGCCGTGACCTCGGTCCCAAACCTCACGCTAGCTTGTGTTTTCAGACTTCCTTCCTCACACTCCTGGCAAACAAGCCCTCCGGACTAGGAACTCCAGAACCAAAACCCAGCCCAGTGTCTGCCCAACGGAAGAAAAACGTTTCCCTGTGGGGCTCTCCAGAAAACCCAGATGAGGATCAACCTGCTCGGGCCTCGACGGTACCCGAACTGGATAGGCTGCTCTGGGCATTCATGCTCTGCCTGACACAGCCTGAAGCCAGACGTCCAGACAGACAAGGAGACAGCTGGCCGCACACCCAGCACTTCGGACACGCCATGGTCTTATGCCGTCACCTCATCCTAACCTTGGTTTTCAGATATCTGAACCTAGACATTATATCAATTCTCCACACAGCTGGGTATAGCAAGCACAAAACAGAACTCCTCCTTCCCCATGGCTGTCAAGCTTGCTCTTGGCATGGAGTCACACCTTCAGGGTGGGAGAAACCTTCATGGCCCCTGATGCCACGCCCAAACTTGAGTGCTGCTTGGGCACAAATTCACACTGTGATCCTCAGCATGAGCCCCATGTCAAAGAAAGGCCTGTCAGGGCCTGGACCAAGAGCCCACATATGGGGCTTGCCAAGCCCCTATGCACCCAATCCTCACCACGGTTTGAATTTTCCAGTCGCCCCGCCCGTACCTGGAGCTCTGCTCTGGAATCCCTTTCTTGGAGAGACCCATGAGCCAGACAACACGACTCCACCCTTCCCACAAAATGACCCCAAACTCTTGGGAGCTGGGACAAATCCCCAGAGAGGGATACTCGTCCACAGTACCTGAGGCCACCGCTCCAATCCACGGCTATCCCGGACACAACATCCAGAGACAAAAGCCTGAAGGAACGCCTCCCACTCGCCCTTGTTTCAGAGGCCCAGGAGCTCCCTCTCGGGCTGTACATCCGGCCTGCCATACCCTAGGCGCCACTCCTAAGCTGAGTTTGTGTATTCAGACTTCTGTGCCCACAGCCTGGACCCACACACCTCCAGGCTAGGGCCTCTAGGGCCACAGCGAAAGATTGTGCCTGCCCTCTCCAAGGAAAGTGTGCCCAATCCATTGACCACAACACTACAGGTTAGGGAAAAGCTCCAAGGCCCCTGATGCCATCAATAGTGTAGGCCCCCCTGGACTAAGAGGGGCTCTCTGACACCAGCGGAGCAACTATCTCCACTTAGACTCTCAGACAGTGTCCCCAGAGACAGAAGGTTGAAATGGACAGGCCCCCAGGCCCTAATCTGAACCTTAGCTTTGGTTTCCATGTTTCCGTTCTCAGAGGACTGTTTTCGTAGACCAGCACATGGGGCTTTTCTGAGGCACCAAACCAAACATCTCTCATCTCCACATGGGCAGCTTTCTTACTGGGATGTATCAAACACTTCAGGTAGGAGAGTTCCGCAGGGCCACTGAACAACCAGCACATTCCAAGGTCTCCATGGACCCAAACGCACATTATGACGCATCCTCAGGAGAGGCCATTTCAACTCAGCCCCCTGGGTCGCGTGTTCCAGAGGCAGCAGATCTAACATATCTTGTCGCTAATAGCCAATGGGAATGCGAGGCATGCTGTACAGGGATCCATCCTTCGAACCCTGCTCTCCAGTCCTTCCATATGGTATGTCCTGGAGCCATGCAACAGGACTCGAATGTCCCGCAGAAGGAAACCTTGTGGTTTGGGGCAACCTCCAAACTCAGCGTGGGAAAACTTCCTTGGCCTCATGAGGCCCCCACTTCATGAAGGTGCCATCATGGACACATACTCCAGCCTCAGCCAACGTCTGATCCTCAGCCTGAATTCAGATGCAGGAGATTTTGATTCAGCCTCTGCAGAGTGGGCCTGCTCTGCCCTTGGCTCCAATCCTCACACTAGCTTGTGTTTTCAGACTTCCGTCCTCACACTCCTGGCCCACAAACCCTCCCTACTGGGAATTCTGGGGCCACAATGAAGCACTGTGCCTGCCTCCCAGGAGAAAAACATTGTCTATGGCGCTGCCCAGAAACCCCAAATGAGGATCAAACTGCTTGGCCCTCGGCAACACCCCAATTGCATAGGCTACCTTAAACAGTGATGCTCTGTCGCAAATAGCCTGAGCCCAGACCTTCCAACAGACACCGACACAGCTGGCTGCACACCCAGCACATTGGACCCGCCACTGCCTTAGGCCACCATCCATTCCCAACCTGGGTTTTCAGTCATCGGAACCTAGACCTTATCTCCAATCCCTGCACAGGGGGGAACCTGATGCACAAGTCAGAGCCCCTCCTTCCTCCTGGCAAGAAACCTTGCTGCTGGCAGTGAGTCAAACCTTCAGTGTAGGAGAAAACGGCATGGCCCATGAGGCCACGCCCAAGCGTGAGGGCCGCCTTGGGCACAAACACACATTGTGACCCTCAGCGTGAGTACCTTATTCAAGTAACGCCTCTCAGTGACTGGACCAAGAGCCCGCATATGTGGCTTGCCATGCCCATAGGCACCCAGGACTAACTAGATGGTGTGTATTCCAGTTGAGGGAACCCACTGCTGTGCTCTAGAGTCCCTCTCCTGGGGGGTCCCCTGTGGCAGAAAACAGTACTCTTCATTCCCACAGAATGAACACAAACACTCGGGAGCTTGGACAATCCCCTGAGAGGAAGGCTCTTCCTCGGCCTCTGAGACAACCCCTACCCTGACCGGACACTGTAAACGCAACACCCAGAGACAAAATCCTGAGTGACTGCCTCCCACTTGCCCTACTTTGATTTCCAGAGGATCTCCCCTCACGGACTAGAGATCAGGCCTGCCATTACATTGGCCCCTAGCTGAGCCAAGTTTGCTTTTTCAGACATCTGTCCCCACAGCCCTGGCAAACAGAGCCTCTAGGCTGGGTCCTCTGGAGCCATACCACAGGACCGTGCCTGCTCTCTCCTGGGAAACTGTGTCCATTCCTTTGGCCACACACCTCCAGAATATGAGAAACCTCAAGGCCTCCGAGGACATCCCACTACTGGGAGCCTCACTGGACTCACAGGGGCATTCGGACACAAGCTGAGCAGCTACATCCATGAATGCATGCACACAGATGACAACAGAGATAGAAGGTTGAGCCGGACAGGCCTTTAGGCCGTAGTCTCAACTCTTGCTTTGGTTTCCAGGTGTCACTGCTCAGAGGCTTTGGTTCGAAGAACAGGGTATGGGGCTTTCCTGAGGCACGGAACAGAACTCCTCTCGTCTCCACATGGGAAGTTTCCTTGTTGGAGCCGTGTCAAACACCTCATGTTGGAGAATCCTGCAGAGTCCCTGAGCCACCTCCACATTCCAAGGTCTCCCAGGCCACCAAGCCACAGTAGGACTCATCTTCAGGAGAGTCCATTTCAACTCTCCCCTCTGGGTAGCTCACCCAGGAGCCCGCAGATTGAGCCTGCCTTATCCTGACTAAAGAGTGGGAATATGAGGTGGCGTTCCCAGGCATCCATGCTTAGACACCTGCTCTCGAGTCTTTCCATATGGGGCCTCTTGGAACCATCCAATAGGACTCGACTGTCGTGCAGAAGGTAACCTTCAGTTTTGGAGCAGTTCACAAATCCCATCGTAGGCAAAACTTTCTGGCCTCATGAAGCCCCCACACCCTTCAGGAAGAGGCCGTGCTGGACAAGAACTCTAGCCTGAGGCACGTCTCATAGTTGACATGACCTCAGTGCAGGAGATCCCGATTCAGCCTCTGCAGAGTGGGCATGCCGTGACCTCGGTCCCAACCCTCACGCTAGCTTGTGTTTTCAGACTTCCTTCCTCACATTCCTGGCAAACAAGCCCTCCGGACTAGGAACTCCAGAACCAAAACCCAGCCCAGTGTCTGCCCAACGGAAGAAAAACGTTTCCCTGTGGGGCTCTCCAGAAAACCCAGATGAGGATCAACCAGCTCGGGCCTCGACGGTACCCGAACTGGATAGGCTGCTCTGGGCATTCATGCTCTGCCTGACACAGCCTGAAGCCAGACGTCCAGACAGACAAGGAGACAGCTGGCCGCACACCCAGCACTTCGGACACGCCATGGTCTTATGCCGTCACCTCATCCTAACCTTGGTTTTCAGATATCTGAACCTAGACATTATATCAATTCTCCACACAGCTGGGTATAGCAAGCACAAAACAGAACTCCTCCTTCCCCATGGCTGTCAAGCTTGCTCTTGGCATGGAGTCACACCTTCAGGGTGGGAGAAACCTTCATGGCCCCTGATGCCACGCCCAAACTTGAGTGCTGCTTGGGCACAAATTCACACTGTGATCCTCAGCATGAGCCCCATGTCAAAGAAAGGCCTGTCAGGGCCTGGACCAAGAGCCCACATATGGGGCTTGCCAAGCCCCTATGCACCCAATCCTCACCACGTTTTGAATTTTCCAGTCGACCCGCCCATACCTGGAGCTCTGCTCTGGAATCCCTTTCTTGGAGAGACCCATGAGCCAGACAACACGACTCCACCCTTCCCACAAAATGACCCCAAACTCTTGGGAGCTGGGACAAATCCCCAGAGAGGGATACTCGTCCACAGTACCTGAGGCCACCGCTCCAATCCACGGCTATCCCGGACACAACATCCAGAGACAAAAGCCTGAAGGAACGCCTCCCACTCGCCCTTGTTTCAGAGGCCCAGGAGCTCCCTCTCGGGCTGTACATCCGGCCTGCCATACCCTAGGCGCCACTCCTAAGCTGAGTTTGTGTATTCAGACTTCTGTGCCCACAGCCTGGACCCACACACCTCCAGGCTAGGGCCTCTAGGGCCACAGCGAAAGATTGTGCCTGCCCTCTCCAAGGAAAGTGTGCCCAATCCATTGTCCACAACACTACAGGTTAGGGAAAAGCTCCAAGGCCCCTGAGGCCATCAATAGTGTAGGCCCCCCTGGACTAAGAGGGGCTCTCTGACACCAGCGGAGCAACTATCTCCACTTAGACTCTCAGACAGTGTCCCCAGAGACAGAAGGTTGAAATGGACAGGCCCCCAGGCCCTAATCTGAACCTTAGCTTTGGTTTCCATGTTTCCGTTCTCAGAGGACTGTTTTCGTAGACCAGCACATGGGGCTTTTCTGAGGCACCAAACCAAACCTCTGTCATCTCCACATGGGCAGCTTTCTTACTGGGATGTATCAAACACTTCAGGTAGGAGAGTTCCGCAGGGCCACTGAACAACCAGCACATTCCAAGGTCTCCATGGACCCAAACGCACATTATGACGCATCCTCAGGAGAGGCCATTTCAACTCAGCCCCCTGGGTCGCGTGTTCCAGAGGCAGCAGATCAAACATATCTTGTCGCTAATAGCCAATGGGAATGCGAGGCATGCTGTACAGGGATCCATCCTTCGAACCCTGCTCTCCAGTCCTTCCATATGGTATGTCCTGGAGCCATGCAACAAGACTCGAATGTCCCGCAGAAGGAAACCTTGTGGTTTGGGGCAACCTCCAAACTCAGCGTGGGAAAACTTCCTTGGCCTCATGAGGCCCCCACTTCATGAAGGTGCCATCATGGACACATACTCCAGCCTCAGCCAACGTCTGATCCTCAGCCTGACTTCAGATGCAGGAGATTTTGATTCAGCCTCTGCAGAGTGGGCCTGCTCTGCCCTTGGCTCCAATCCTCACACTAGCTTGTGTTTTCAGACTTCCGTCCTCACACTTCTGGCCCACAAACCCTCCCTACTGGGAATTCTGGGGCCACAATGAAGCACTGTGCCTGCCTCCCAAGAGAAAAACATTGTCTATGGCGCTGCCCAGAAACCCCAAATGAGGATCAAACTGCTTGGCCCTCGGCAACACCCCAATTGCATAGGCTACCTTAAACAGTGATGCTCTGTCGCAAATAGCCTGAGCCCAGACCTTCCAACAGACACCGACACAGCTGGCTGCACACCCAGCACATTGGACCCGCCACTGCCTTAGGCCACCATCCATTCCCAACCTGGGTTTTCAGTCATCGGAACCTAGACCTTATCTCCAATCCCTGCACAGGGGGGAACCTGATGCACAAGTCAGAACCCCTCCTTCCCCCTGGCAAGAAACCTTGCTGCTGGCAGTGAGTCAAACCTTCAGTGTAGGAGAAAACGGCATGGCCCATGAGGCCACGCCCAAGCGTGAGGGCCGCCTTGGGCACAAACACACATTGTGACCCTCAGCGTGAGTACCTTATTCAAGTAACGCCTCTCAGTGACTGGACCAAGAGCCCGCATATGTGGCTTGCCATGCCCATAGGCACCCAGGACTAACTAGATGGTGTGTATTCCAGTTGAGGGAACCCACTGCTGTGCTCTAGAGTCCCTCTCCTGGGGGGTCCCCTGTGGCAGAAAACAGTACTCTTCATTCCCACAGAATGAACACAAACACTTGGGAGCTTGGACAATCCCCTGAGAGGAAGGCTCTTCCTCGGCCTCTGAGACAACCCCTACCCTGACCGGATACTGTAAACGCAACACCCAGAGACAAAATCCTGAGTGACTGCCTCCCACTTGCCCTACTTTGATTTCCAGAGGATCTCCCCTCACGGACTAGAGATCAGGCCTGCCATTACATTGGCCCCTAGCTGAGCCAAGTTTGCTTTTTCAGACATCTGTCCCCCCAGCCCTGGCAAACAGAGCCTCTAGGCTGGGTCCTCTGGAGCCATACCACAGGACCGTGCCTGCTCTCTCCTGGGAAACTGTGTCCATTCCTTTGGCCACACACCTCCAGAATATGAGAAACCTCAAGGCCTCCGAGGACATCCCACTACTGGGAGCCTCACTGGACTCACAGGGGCATTCGGACACAAGCTGAGCAGCTACATCCATGAATGCATGCACACAGATGACAACAGAGATAGAAGGTTGAGCCGGACAGGCCTTTAGGCCGTAGTCTCAACTCTTACTTTGGTTTCCAGGTGTCACTCCTCAGAGGCTTTGGTTCGAAGAACAGGGTATGGGGCTTTCCTGAGGCACGGAACAGAACTCCTCTCGTCTCCACATGGGAAGTTTCCTTGTTGGAGCCGTGTCAAACACCTCATGTTGGAGAATCCTGCAGAGTCCCTGAGCCACCTCCACATTCCAAGGTCTCCCAGGCCACCAAGCCACAGTAGGACTCATCTTCAGGAGAGTCTATTTCAACTCTCCCCTCTGGGTAGCTCACCCAGGAGCCCGCAGATTGAGCCTGCCTTGTCCTGACTAAAGAGTGGGAATATGAGGTGGCGTTCCCAGGCATCCATGCTTAGACACATGCTCTCGAGTCTTTCCATATGGGGCCTCTTGGAACCATCCAATAGGACTCGACTGTCGTGCAGAAGGTAACCTTCAGTTTTGGAGCAGTTCACAAATCCCATCGTAGGCAAAACTTTCTGGCCTCATGAAGCCCCCACACCCTTCAGGAAGAGGCCATGCTGGACAAGAACTCTAGCCTGAGGCACGTCTCATAGTTGACATGACCTCAGTGCAGGAGATCCCGATTCAGCCTCTGCAGAGTGGGCATGCCGTGACCTCGGTCCCAAACCTCACGCTAGCTTGTGTTTTCAGACTTCCTTCCTCACACTCCTGGCAAACAAGCCCTCCGGACTAGGAACTCCAGAACCAAAACCCAGCCCAGTGTCTGCCCAACGGAAGAAAAACGTTTCCCTGTGGGGCTCTCCAGAAAACCCAGATGAGGATCAACCTGCTCGGGCCTCGACGGTACCCGAACTGGATAGGCTGCTCTGGGCATTCATGCTCTGCCTGACACAGCCTGAAGCCAGACGTCCAGACAGACAAGGAGAAAGCTGGCCGCACACCCAGCACTTCGGACACGCCATGGTCTTATGCCGTCACCTCATCCTAACCTTGGTTTTCAGATATCTGAACCTAGACATTATATCAATTCTCCACACAGCTGGGTATAGCAAGCACAAAACAGAACTCCTCCTTCCCCATGGCTGTCAAGCTTGCTCTTGGCATGGAGTCACACCTTCAGGGTGGGAGAAACCTTCATGGCCCCTGATGCCACGCCCAAACTTGAGTGCTGCTTGGGCACAAATTCACACTGTGATCCTCAGCATGAGCCCCATGTCAAAGAAAGGCCTGTCAGGGCCTGGACCAAGAGCCCACATATGGGGCTTGCCAAGCCCCTATGCACCCAATCCTCACCACGGTTTGAATTTTCCAGTCGCCCCGCCCGTACCTGGAGCTCTGCTCTGGAATCCCTTTCTTGGAGAGACCCATGAGCCAGACAACACGACTCCACCCTTCCCACAAAATGACCCCAAACTCTTGGGAGCTGGGACAAATCCCCAGAGAGGGATACTCGTCCACAGTACCTGAGGCCACCGCTCCAATCCACGGCTATCCCGGACACAACATCCAGAGACAAAAGCCTGAAGGAACGCCTCCCACTCGCCCTTGTTTCAGAGGCCCAGGAGCTCCCTCTCGGGCTGTACATCCGGCCTGCCATACCCTAGGCGCCACTCCTAAGCTGAGTTTGTGTATTCAGACTTCTGTGCCCACAGCCTGGACCCACACACCTCCAGGCTAGGGCCTCTAGGGCCACAGCGAAAGATTGTGCCTGCCCTCTCCAAGGAAAGTGTGCCCAATCCATTGACCACAACACTACAGGTTAGGGAAAAGCTCCAAGGCCCCTGAGGCCATCAATAGTGTAGGCCCCCCTGGACTAAGAGGGGCTCTCTGACACCAGCGGAGCAACTATCTCCACTTAGACTCTCAGACAGTGTCCCCAGAGACAGAAGGTTGAAATGGACAGGCCCCCAGGCCCTAATCTGAACCTTAGCTTTGGTTTCCATGTTTCCGTTCTCAGAGGACTGTTTTCGTAGACCAGCACATGGGGCTTTTCTGAGGCACCAAACCAAACATCTCTCATCTCCACATGGGCAGCTTTCTTACTGGGATGTATCAAACACTTCAGGTAGGAGAGTTCCGCAGGGCCACTGAACAACCAGCACATTCCAAGGTCTCCATGGACCCAAACGCACATTATGACGCATCCTCAGGAGAGGCCATTTCAACTCAGCCCCCTGGGTCGCGTGTTCCAGAGGCAGCAGATCAAACATATCTTGTCGCTAATAGCCAATGGGAATGCGAGGCATGCTGTACAGGGATCCATCCTTCGAACCCTGCTCTCCAGTCCTTCCATATGGTATGTCCTGGAGCCATGCAACAGGACTCGAATGTCCCGCAGAAGGAAACCTTGTGGTTTGGGGCAACCTCCAAACTCAGCGTGGGAAAACTTCCTTGGCCTCATGAGGCCCCCACTTCATGAAGGTGCCATCATGGACACATACTCCAGCCTCAGCCAACGTCTGATCCTCAGCCTGACTTCAGATGCAGGAGATTTTGATTCAGCCTCTGCAGAGTGGGCCTGCTCTGCCCTTGGCTCCAATCCTCACACTAGCTTGTGTTTTCAGACTTCCGTCCTCACACTCCTGGCCCACAAACCCTCCCTACTGGGAATTCTGGGGCCACAATGAAGCACTGTGCCTGCCTCCCAGGAGAAAAACATTGTCTATGGCGCTGCCCAGAAACCCCAAATGAGGATCAAACTGCTTGGCCCTCGGCAACACCCCAATTGCATAGGCTACCTTAAACAGTGATGCTCTGTCGCAAATAGCCTGAGCCCAGACCTTCCAACAGACACCGACACAGCTGGCTGCACACCCAGCACATTGGACCCGCCACTGCCTTAGGCCACCATCCATTCCCAACCTGGGTTTTCAGTCATCGGAACCTAGACCTTATCTCCAATCCCTGCACAGGGGGGAACCTGATGCACAAGTCAGAGCCCCTCCTTCCCCCTGGCAAGGAACCTTGCTGCTGGCAGTGAGTCAAACCTTCAGTGTAGGAGAAAACGGCATGGCCCATGAGGCCACGCCCAAGCGTGAGGGCCGCCTTGGGCACAAACACACATTGTGACCCTCAGCGTGAGTACCTTATTCAAGTAACGCCTCTCAGTGACTGGACCAAGAGCCCGCATATGTGGCTTGCCATGCCCATAGGCACCCAGGACTAACTAGATGGTGTGTATTCCAGTTGAGGGAACCCACTGCTGTGCTCTAGAGTCCCTCTCCTGGGGGGTCCCCTGTGGCAGAAAACAGTACTCTTCATTCCCACAGAATGAACACAAACACTCGGGAGCTTGGACAATCCCCTGAGAGGAAGGCTCTTCCTCGGCCTCTGAGACAACCCCTACCCTGACCGGACACTGTAAACGCAACACCCAGAGACAAAATCCTGAGTGACTGCCTCCCACTTGCCCTACTTTGATTTCCAGAGGATCTCCCCTCACGGACTAGAGATCAGGCCTGCCATTACATTGGCCCCTAGCTGAGCCAAGTTTGCTTTTTCAGACATCTGTCCCCCCAGCCCTGGCAAACAGAGCCTCTAGGCTGGGTCCTCTGGAGCCATACCACAGGACCGTGCCTGCTCTCTCCTGGGAAACTGTGTCCATTCCTTTGGCCACACACCTCCAGAATATGAGAAACCTCAAGGCCTCCGAGGACATCCCACTACTGGGAGCCTCACTGGACTCACAGGGGCATTCGGACACAAGCTGAGCAGCTACATCCATGAATGCATGCACACAGATGACAACAGAGATAGAAGGTTGAGCCGGACAGGCCTTTAGGCCGTAGTCTCAACTCTTGCTTTGGTTTCCAGGTGTCACTCCTCAGAGGCTTTGGTTCGAAGAACAGGGTATGGGGCTTTCCTGAGGCACGGAACAGAACTCCTCTCGTCTCCACATGGGAAGTTTCCTTGTTGGAGCCGTGTCAAACACCTCATGTTGGAGAATCCTGCAGAGTCCCTGAGCCACCTCCACATTCCAAGGTCTCCCAGGCCACCAAGCCACAGTAGGACTCATCTTCAGGAGAGTCCATTTCAACTCTCCCCTCTGGGTAGCTCACCCAGGAGCCCGCAGATTGAGCCTGCCTTGTCCTGACTAAAGAGTGGGAATATGAGGTGGCGTTCCCAGGCATCCATGCTTAGACACCTGCTCTCGAGTCTTTCCATATGGGGCCTCTTGGAACCATCCAATAGGACTCGACTGTCGTGCAGAAGGTAACCTTCAGTTTTGGAGCAGTTCACAAATCCCATCGTAGGCAAAACTTTCTGGCCTCATGAAGCCCCCACACCCTTCAGGAAGAGGCCATGCTGGACAAGAACTCTAGCCTGAGGCACGTCTCATAGTTGACATGACCTCAGTGCAGGAGATCCCGATTCAGCCTCTGCAGAGTGGGCATGCCGTGACCTCGGTCCCAACCCTCACGCTAGCTTGTGTTTTCAGACTTCCTTCCTCCCACTCCTGGCAAACAAGCCCTCCGGACTAGGAACTCCAGAACCAAAACCCAGCCCAGTGTCTGCCCAACGGAAGAAAAACGTTTCCCTGTGGGGCTCTCCAGAAAACCCAGATGAGGATCAACCTGCTCGGGCCTCGACGGTACCCGAACTGGATAGGCTGCTCTGGGCACTCATGCTCTGCCTGACACAGCCTGAAGCCAGACGTCCAGACAGACAAGGAGACAGCTGGCCGCACACCCAGCACTTCGGACACGCCATGGTCTTATGCCGTCACCTCATCCTAACCTTGGTTTTCAGATATCTGAACCTAGGCATTATATCAATTCTCCACACAGCTGGGTATAGCAAGCACAAAACAGAACTCCTCCTTCCCCATGGCTGTCAAGCTTGCTCTTGGCATGGAGTCACACCTTCAGGGTGGGAGAAACCTTCATGGCCCCTGATGCCACGCCCAAACTTGAGTGCTGCTTGGGCACAAATTCACACTGTGATCCTCAGCATGAGCCCCATGTCAAAGAAAGGCCTGTCAGGGCCTGGACCAAGAGCCCACATATGGGGCTTGCCAAGCCCCTATGCACCCAATCCTCACCACGGTTTGAATTTTCCAGTCGCCCCGCCCGTACCTGGAGCTCTGCTCTGGAATCCCTTTCTTGGAGAGACCCATGAGCCAGACAACACGACTCCACCCTTCCCACAAAATGACCCCAAACTCTTGGGAGCTGGCACAAATCCCCAGAGAGGGATACTCGTCCACAGTACCTGAGGCCACCGCTCCAATCCACGGCTATCCCGGACACAACATCCAGAGACAAAAGCCTGAAGGAACGCCTCCCACTCGCCCTTGTTTCAGAGGCCCAGGAGCTCCCTCTCGGGCTGTACATCCGGCCTGCCATACCCTAGGCGCCACTCCTAAGCTGAGTTTGTGTATTCAGACTTCTGTGCCCACAGCCTGGACCCACACACCTCCAGGCTAGGGCCTCTAGGGCCACAGCGAAAGATTGTGCCTGCCCTCTCCAAGGAAAGTGTGCCCAATCCATTGACCACAACACTACAGGTTAGGGAAAAGCTCCAAGGCCCCTGAGGCCATCAATAGTGTAGGCCCCCCTGGACTAAGAGGGGCTCTCTGACACCAGCGGAGCAACTATCTCCACTTAGACTCTCAGACAGTGTCCCCAGTGACAGAAGGTTGAAATGGACAGGCCCCCAGGCCCTAATCTGAACCTTAGCTTTGGTTTCCATGTTTCCGTTCTCAGAGGACTGTTTTCGTAGACCAGCACATGGGGCTTTTCTGAGGCACCAAACCAAACCTCTGTCATCTCCACATGGGCAGCTTTCTTACTGGGATGTATCAAACACTTCAGGTAGGAGAGTTCCGCAGGGCCACTGAACAACCAGCACATTCCAAGGTCTCCATGGACCCAAACGCACATTATGACGCATCCTCAGGAGAGGCCATTTCAACTCAGCCCCCTGGGTCGCGTGTTCCAGAGGCAGCAGATCAAACATATCTTGTCGCTAATAGCCAATGGGAATGCGAGGCATGCTGTACAGGGATCCATCCTTCGAACCCTGCTCTCCAGTCCTTCCATATGGTATGTCCTGGAGCCATGCAACAAGACTCGAATGTCCCGCAGAAGGAAACCTTGTGGTTTGGGGCAACCTCCAAACTCAGCGTGGGAAAACTTCCTTGGCCTCATGAGGCCCCCACTTCATGAAGGTGCCATCATGGACACATACTCCAGCCTCAGCCAACGTCTGATCCTCAGCCTGACTTCAGATGCAGGAGATTTTGATTCAGCCTCTGCAGAGTGGGCCTGCTCTGCCCTTGGCTCCAATCCTCACACTAGCTTGTGTTTTCAGACTTCCGTCCTCACACTCCTGGCCCACAAACCCTCCCTACTGGGAATTCTGGGGCCACAATGAAGCACTGTGCCTGCCTCCCAAGAGAAAAACATTGTCTATGGCGCTGCCCAGAAACCCCAAATGAGGATCAAACTGCTTGGCCCTCGGCAACACCCCAATTGCATAGGCTACCTTAAACAGTGATGCTCTGTCGCAAATAGCCTGAGCCCAGACCTTCCAACAGACACCGACACAGCTGGCTGCACACCCAGCACATTGGACCCGCCACTGCCTTAGGCCACCATCCATTCCCAACCTGGGTTTTCAGTCATCGGAACCTAGACCTTATCTCCAATCCCTGCACAGGGGGGAACCTGATGCACAAGTCAGAACCCCTCCTTCCCCCTGGCAAGAAACCTTGCTGCTGGCAGTGAGTCAAACCTTCAGTGTAGGAGAAAACGGCATGGCCCATGAGGCCACGCCCAAGCGTGAGGGCCGCCTTGGGCACAAACACACATTGTGACCCTCAGCGTGAGTACCTTATTCAAGTAACGCCTCTCAGTGACTGGACCAAGAGCCCGCATATGTGGCTTGCCATGCCCATAGGCACCCAGTACTAACTAGATGGTGTGTATTCCAGTTGAGGGAACCCTCTGCTGTGCTCTAGAGTCCCTCTCCTGGGGGGTCCCCTGTGGCAGAAAACAGTACTCTTCATTCCCACAGAATGAACACAAACACTTGGGAGCTTGGACAATCCCCTGAGAGGAAGGCTCTTCCTCGGCCTCTGAGACAACCCCTACCCTGACCGGATACTGTAAACGCAACACCCAGAGACAAAATCCTGAGTGACTGCCTCCCACTTGCCCTACTTTGATTTCCAGAGGATCTCCCCTCACGGACTGGAGATCAGGCCTGCCATTACATTGGCCCCTAGCTGAGCCAAGTTTGCTTTTTCAGACATCTGTCCCCCCAGCCCTGGCAACAGAGCCTCTAGGCTGGGTCCTCTGGAGCCATACCACAGGACCGTGCCTGCTCTCTCCTGGGAAACTGTGTCCATTCCTTTGGCCACACACCTCCAGAATATGAGAAACCTCAAGGCCTCCGAGGACATCCCACTACTGGGAGCCTCACTGGACTCACAGGGGCATTCGGACACAAGCTGAGCAGCTACATCCATGAATGCATGCACACAGATGACAACAGAGATAGAAGGTTGAGCCGGACAGGCCTTTAGGCCGTAGTCTCAACTCTTGCTTTGGTTTCCAGGTGTCACTCCTCAGAGGCTTTGGTTCGAAGAACAGGGTATGGGGCTTTCCTGAGGCACGGAACAGAACTCCTCTCGTCTCCACATGGGAAGTTTCCTTGTTGGAGCCGTGTCAAACACCTCATGTTGGAGAATCCTGCAGAGTCCCTGAGCCACCTCCACATTCCAAGGTCTCCCAGGCCACCAAGCCACAGTAGGACTCATCTTCAGGAGAGTCCCTTTCAACTCTCCCCTCTGGGTAGCTCACCCAGGAGCCCGAAGATTGAGCCTGCCTTGTCCTGACTAAAGAGTGGGAATATGAGGTGGCGTTCCCAGGCATCCATGCTTAGACACCTGCTCTCGAGTCTTTCCATATGGGGCCTCTTGGAACCATCCAATAGGACTCGACTGTCGTGCAGAAGGTAACCTTCAGTTTTGGAGCAGTTCACAAATCCCATCGTAGGCAAAACTTTCTGGCCTCATGAAGCCCCCACACCCTTCAGGAAGAGGCCATGCTGGACAAGAACTCTAGCCTGAGGCACGTCTCATAGTTGACATGACCTCAGTGCAGGAGATCCCGATTCAGCCTCTGCAGAGTGGGCATGCCGTGACCTCGGTCCCAAACCTCACGCTAGCTTGTGTTTTCAGACTTCCTTCCTCACACTCCTGGCAAACAAGCCCTCCGGACTAGGAACTCCAGAACCAAAACCCAGCCCAGTGTCTGCCCAACGGAAGAAAAACGTTTCCCTGTGGGGCTCTCCAGAAAACCCAGATGAGGATCAACCTGCTCGGGCCTCGACGGTACCCGAACTGGATAGGCTGCTCTGGGCACTCATGCTCTGCCTGACACAGCCTGAAGCCAGACGTCCAGACAGACAAGGAGACAGCTGGCCGCACACCCAGCACTTCGGACACGCCATGGTCTTATGCCGTCACCTCATCCTAACCTTGGTTTTCAGATATCTGAACCTAGACATTATATCAATTCTCCACACAGCTGGGTATAGCAAGCACAAAACAGAACTCCCCCTTCCCCATGGCTGTCAAGCTTGCTCTTGGCATGGAGTCACACCTTCAGGGTGGGAGAAACCTTCATGGCCCCTGATGTCACGCCCAAACTTGAGTGCTGCTTGGGCACAAATTCACACTGTGATCCTCAGCATGAGCCCCATGTCAAAGAAAGGCCTGTCAGGGCCTGGACCAAGAGCCCACATATGGGGCTTGCCAAGCCCCTATGCACCCAATCCTCACCACGGTTTGAATTTTCCAGTCGCCCCGCCCGTACCTGGAGCTCTGCTCTGGATCCCTTTCTTTTTTTTTTTTTTTTTTAAGATTTTATTTATTTATTTGAAAAACGGAGATCACAAGTAGGCAGAGAGGCAGGCAGAGAGAGAGAGAGAGGGAAGCAGGCTTCCTGCCGGAGCAGGGAGCCCGATGCGGGGCTCGATCCCAGGACCCTGAGATCATGACCCAAGCCAAAGGCAGCAGCCCAAACCACTGAGCCACCCAGGCGCCCCTGGAATCCCTTTCTTGGAGAGACCCATGAGCCAGACAACACGACTCCACCCTTCCCACAAAATGACCCCAAACTCTTGGGAGCTGGACAAATCCCCAGAGAGGGATACTCGTCCACAATACCTGAGGCCACCGCTCCAATCCACGGCTATCCCGGACACAACATCCAGAGACAAAAGCCTGAAGGAACGCCTCCCACTCGCCCTTGTTTCAGAGGCCCAGGAGCTCCCTCTAGGGCTGTACATCCGGCCTGCCATAACCTAGGCGCCACTCCTAAGCTGAGTTTGTGTATTCAGACTTCTGTGCCCACAGCCTGGACCCACACACCTCCAGGCTAGGGCCTCTAGGGCCACAGCGAAAGATTGTGCCTGCCCTCTCCAAGGAAAGTGTGACCAATCCATTGACCACAACACTACATGTTAGGGAAAAGCTCCAAGGCCCCTGAGGCCATCAATAGTGTAGGCCCCCCTGGACTAAGAGGGGCTCTCTGACACCAGCGGAGCAACTATCTCCACTTAGACTCTCAGACAGTGTCCCCAGAGACAGAAGGTTGACATGGACAGGCCCCCAGGCCCTAATCTGAACCTTAGCTTTGGTTTCCATGTTTCCGTTCTCAGAGGACTGTTTTCGTAGACCAGCACATGGGGCTTTTCTGAGGCACCAAACCAAACATCTCTCATCTCCACATGGGCAGCTTTCTTACTGGGATGTATCAAACACTTCAGGTAGGAGAGTTCCGCAGGGCCACTGAACAACCAGCACATTCCAAGGTCTCCATGGACCCAAACGCACATTATGACGCATCCTCAGGAGAGGCCATTTCAACTCAGCCCCCTGGGTCGCGTGTTCCAGAGGCAGCAGATCAAACATATCTTGTCGCTAATAGCCAATGGGAATGCGAGGCATGCTGTACAGGGATCCATCCTTCGAACCCTGCTCTCCAGTCCTTCCATATGGTATGTCCTGGAGCCATGCAACAGGACTCGAATGTCCCGCAGAAGGAAACCTTGTGGTTTGGGGCAACCTCCAAACTCAGCGTGGGAAAACTTCCTTGGCCTCATGAGGCCCCCACTTCATGAAGGTGCCATCATGGACACATACTCCAGCCTCAGCCAACGTCTGATCCTCAGCCTGACTTCAGATGCAGGAGATTTTGATTCAGCCTCTGCAGAGTGGGCCTGCTCTGCCCTTGGCTCCAATCCTCACACTAGCTTGTGTTTTCAGACTTCCGTCCTCACACTCCTGGCCCACAAACCCTCCCTACTGGGAATTCTGGGGCCACAATGAAGCACTGTGCCTGCCTCCCAAGAGAAAAACATTATCTATGGCGCTGCCCAGAAACCACAAATGAGGATCAAACTGCTTGGCCCTCGGCAACACCCCAATTGCATAGGCTACCTTAAACAGTGATGCTCTGTCGCAAATAGCCTGAGCCCAGACCTTCCAACAGACACCGACACAGCTGGCTGCACACCCAGCACATTGGACCCGCCACTGCCTTAGGCCACCATCCATTCCCAACCTGGGTTTTCAGTCATCGGAACCTAGACCTTATCTCCAATCCCTGCACAGGGGGGAACCTGATGCACAAGTCAGAACCCCTCCTTCCCCCTGGCAAGAAACCTTGCTGCTGGCAGTGAGTCAAACCTTCAGTGTAGGAGAAAACGGCATGGCCCATGAGGCCACGCCCAAGCGTGAGGGCCGCCTTGGGCACAAACACACATTGTGACCCTCAGCGTGAGTACCTTATTCAAGTAACGCCTCTCAGTGACTGGACCAAGAGCCCGCATATGTGGCTTGCCATGCCCATAGGCACCCAGGACTAACTAGATGGTGTGTATTCCAGCTGAGGGAACCCACTGCTGTGCTCTAGAGTCCCTCTCCTGGGGGGTCCCCTGTGGCAGAAAACAGTACTCTTCATTCCCACAGAATGAACACAAACACTTGGGAGCTTGGACAATCCCCTGAGAGGAAGGCTCTTCCTCGGCCTCTGAGACAACCCCTACCCTGACCGGACACTGTAAACACAACACCCAGAGACAAAATCCTGAGTGACTGCCTCCCACTTGCCCTACTTTGATTTCCAGAGGATCTCCCCTCACGGACTAGAGATCAGGCCTGCCATTACATTGGCCCCTAGCTGAGCCAAGTTTGCTTTTTCAGACATCTGTCCCCACAGCCCTGGCAAACAGAGCCTCTAGGCTGGGTCCTCTGGAGCCATACCACAGGACCGTGCCTGCTCTCTCCTGGGAAACTGTGTCCATTCCTTTGGCCACACACCTCCAGAATATGAGAAACCTCAAGGCCTCCGAGGACATCCCACTACTGGGAGCCTCACTGGACTCACAGGGGCATTCGGACACAAGCTGAGCAGCTACATCCATGAATGCATGCACACAGATGACAACAGAGATAGAAGGTTGAGCCGGACAGGCCTTTAGGCCGTAGTCTCAACTCTTACTTTGGTTTCCAGGTGTCACTGCTCAGAGGCTTTGGTTCGAAGAACAGGGTATGGGGCTTTCCTGAGGCACGGAACAGAACTCCTCTCGTCTCCACATGGGAAGTTTCCTTGTTGGAGCCGTGTCAAACACCTCATGTTGGAGAATCCTGCAGAGTCCCTGAGCCACCTCCACATTCCAAGGTCTCCCAGGCCACCAAGCCACAGTAGGACTCATCTTCAGGAGAGTCCATTTCAACTCTCCCCTCTGGGTAGCTCACCCAGGAGCCCGCAGATTGAGCCTGCCTTGTCCTGACTAAAGAGTGGGAATATGAGGTGGCGTTCCCAGGCATCCATGCTTAGACACCTGCTCTCGAGTCTTTCCATATGGGGCCTCTTGGAACCATCCAATAGGACTCGACTGTCGTGCAGAAGGTAACCTTCAGTTTTGGAGCAGTTCACAAATCCCATCGTAGGCAAAACTTTCTGGCCTCATGAAGCCCCCACACCCTTCAGGAAGAGGCCATGCTGGACAAGAACTCTAGCCTGAGGCACGTCTCATAGTTGACATGACCTCAGTGCAGGAGATCCCGATTCAGCCTCTGCAGAGTGGGCATGCCGTGACCTCGGTCCCAACCCTCACGCTAGCTTGTGTTTTCAGACTTCCTTCCTCACACTCCTGGCAAACAAGCCCTCCGGACTAGGAACTCCAGAACCAAAACCCAGCCCAGTGTCTGCCCAACGGAAGAAAAACGTTTCCCTGTGGGGCTCTCCAGAAAACCCAGATGAGGATCAACCTGCTCGGGCCTCGACGGTACCCGAACTGGATAGGCTGCTCTGGGCACTCATGCTGTGCCTGACACAGCCTGAAGCCAGACGTCCAGACAGACAAGGAGACAGCTGGCCGCACACCCAGCACTTCGGACACGCCATGGTCTTATGCCGTCACCTCATCCTAACCTTGGTTTTCAGATATCTGAACCTAGACATTATATCAATTCTCCACACAGCTGGGTATAGCAAGCACAAAACAGAACTCCTCCTTCCCCATGGCTGTCAAGCTTGCTCTTGGCATGGAGTCACACCTTCAGGGTGGGAGAAACCTTCATGGCCCCTGATGCCACGCCCAAACTTGAGTGCTGCTTGGGCACAAATTCACACTGTGATCCTCAGCATGAGCCCCATGTCAAAGAAAGGCCTGTCAGGGCCTGGACCAAGAGCCCACATATGGGGCTTGCCAAGCCCCTATGCACCCAATCCTCACCACGGTTTGAATTTTCCAGTCGCCCCGCCCGTACCTGGAGCTCTGCTCTGGAATCCCTTTCTTGGAGAGACCCATGAGCCAGACAACACGACTCCACCCTTCCCACAAAATGACCCCAAACTCTTGGGAGCTGGGACAAATCCCCAGAGAGGGATACTCGTCCACAGTACCTGAGGCCACCGCCCCAATCCACGGCTATCCCGGACACAACATCCAGAGACAAAAGCCTGAAGGAACGCCTCCCACTCGCCCTTGTTTCAGAGGCCCAGGAGCTCCCTCTCGGGCTGTACATCCGGCCGGCCATACCCTAGGCGCCACTCCTAAGCTGAGTTGGTGTATTCAGACTTCTGTGCCCACAGCCTGGACCCACACACCTCCAGGCTAGGGCCTCTAGGGCCACAGCGAAAGATTGTGCCTGCCCTCTCCAAGGAAAGTGTGCCCAATCCATTGACCACAACACTACAGGTTAGGGAAAAGCTCCAAGGCCCCTGAGGCCATCAATAGTGTAGGCCCCCCTGGACTAAGAGGGGCTCTCTGACACCAGCGGAGCAACTATCTCCACTTAGACTCTCAGACAGTGTCCCCAGAGACAGAAGGTTGAAATGGACAGGCCCCCAGGCCCTAATCTGAACCTTAGCTTTGGTTTCCATGTTTCCGTTCTCAGAGGACTGTTTTCGTAGACCAGCACATGGGGCTTTTCTGAGGCACCAAACCAAACATCTCTCATCTCCACATGGGCAGCTTTCTTACTGGGATGTATCAAACACTTCAGGTAGGAGAGTTCCGCAGGGCCACTGAACAACCAGCACATTCCAAGGTCTCCATGGACCCAAACGCACATTATGACGCATCCTCAGGAGAGGCCATTTCAACTCAGCCCCCTGGGTCGCGTGTTCCAGAGGCAGCAGATCAAACATATCTTGTCGCTAATAGCCAATGGGAATGCGAGGCATGCTGTACAGGGATCCATCCTTCGAACCCTGCTCTCCAGTCCTTCCATGTGGTATGTCCTGGAGCCATGCAACAGGACTCGAATGTCCCGCAGAAGGAAACCTTGTGGTTTGGGGCAACCTCCAAACTCAGCGTGGGAAAACTTCCTTGGCCTCATGAGGCCCCCACTTCATGAAGGTGCCATCATGGACACATACTCCAGCCTCAGCCAACGTCTGATCCTCAGCCTGACTTCAGATGCAGGAGATTTTGATTCAGCCTCTGCAGAGTGGGCCTGCTCTGCCCTTGGCTCCAATCCTCACACTAGCTTGTGTTTTCAGACTTCCGTCCTCACACTCCTGGCCCACAAACCCTCCCTACTGGGAATTCTGGGGCCACAATGAAGCACTGTGCCTGCCTCCCAGGAGAAAAACCTTGTCTATGGCGCTGCCCAGAAACCCCAAATGAGGATCAAACTGCTTGGCCCTCGGCAACACCCCAATTGCATAGGCTACCTTAAACAGTGAAGCTCTGTCGCAAATAGCCTGAGCCCAGACCTTCCAACAGACACCGACACAGCTGGCTGCACACCCAGCACATTGGACCCGCCACTGCCTTAGGCCACCATCCATTCCCAACCTGGGTTTTCAGTCATCGGAACCTAGACCTTATCTCCAATCCCTGCACAGGGGGGAACCTGATGCACAAGTCAGAACCCCTCCTTCCCCCTGGCAAGAAACCTTGCTGCTGGCAGTGAGTCAAACCTTCAGTGTAGGAGAAAACGGCATGGCCCATGAGGCCACGCCCAAGCGTGAGGGCCGCCTTGGGCACAAACACACATTGTGACCCTCAGCGTGAGTACCTTATTCAAGTAACGCCTCTCAGTGACTGGACCAAGAGCCCGCATATGTGGCTTGCCATGCCCATAGGCACCCAGGACTAACTAGATGGTGTGTATTCCAGTTGAGGGAACCCACTGCTGTGCTCTAGAGTCCCTCTCCTGGGGGGTCCCCTGTGGCAGAAAACAGTACTCTTCATTCCGACAGAATGAACACAAACACTCGGGAGCTTGGACAATCCCCTGAGAGGAAGGCTCTTCCTCGGCCTCTGAGACAACCCCTACCCTGACCGGACACTGTAAACGCAACACCCAGAGACAAAATCCTGAGTGACTGCCTCCCACTTGCCCTACTTTGATTTCCAGAGGATCTCCCCTCACGGACTAGAGATCAGGCCTGCCATTACATTGGCCCCTAGCTGAGCCAAGTTTGCTTTTTCAGACATCTGTCCCCACAGCCCTGGCAAACAGAGCCTCTAGGCTGGGTCCTCTGGAGCCATACCACAGGACCGTGCCTGCTCTCTCCTGGGAAACTGTGTCCATTCCTTTGGCCACACACCTCCAGAATATGAGAAACCTCAAGGCCTCCGAGGACATCCCACTACTGGGAGCCTCACTGGACTCACAGGGGCATTCGGACACAAGCTGAGCAGCTACATCCATGAATGCATGCACACAGATGACAACAGAGATAGAAGGTTGAGCCGGACAGGCCTTTAGGCCGTAGTCTCAACTCTTGCTTTGGTTTCCAGGTGTCACTCCTCAGAGGCTTTGGTTCGAAGAACAGGGTATGGGGCTTTCCTGAGGCACGGAACAGAACTCCTCTCGTCTCCACATGGGAAGTTTCCTTGTGGGAGCCGTGTCAAACACCTCATGTTGGAGAATCCTGCAGAGTCCCTGAGCCACCTCCACATTCCAAGGTCTCCCAGGCCACCAAGCCACAGTAGGACTCATCTTCAGGAGAGTCCATTTCAACTCTCCCCTCTGGGTAGCTCACCCAGGAGCCCGCAAATTGAGCCTGCCTTGTCCTGACTAAAGAGTGGGAATATGAGGTGGCGTTCCCAGACATCCATGCTTAGACACCTGCTCTCGAGTCTTTCCATATGGGGCCTCTTGGAACCATCCAATAGGACTCGACTGTCGTGCAGAAGGTAACCTTCAGTTTTGGAACAGTTCACAAATCCCATCGTAGGCAAAACTTTCTGGCCTCATGAAGCCCCCACACCCTTCAGGAAGAGGCCATGCTGGACAAGAACTCTACCTCAGGCACGTCTCATAGTTGACATGACCTCAGTGCAGGAGATCCCGATTCAGCCTCTGCAGAGTGGGCATGCCGTGACCTCGGTCCCAACCCTCACGCTAGCTTGTGTTTTCAGACTTCCTTCCTCACACTCCTGGCAAACAAGCCCTCCGGACTAGGAACTCCAGAACCAAAACCCAGCCCAGTGTCTGCCCAACGGAAGAAAAACGTTTCCCTGTGGGGCTCTCCAGAAAACCCAGATGAGGATCAACCTGCTCGGGCCTCGACGGTACCCGAACTGGATAGGCTGCTCTGGGCACTCATGCTGTGCCTGACACAGCCTGAAGCCAGACGTCCAGACAGACAAGGAGACAGCTGGCCGCACACCCAGCACTTCGGACACGCCATGGTCTTATGCCGTCACCTCATCCTAACCTTGGTTTTCAGATATCTGAACCTAGGCATTATATCAATTCTCCACACAGCTGGGTATAGCAAGCACAAAACAGAACTCCTCCTTCCCCATGGCTGTCAAGCTTGCTCTTGGCATGGAGTCACACCTTCAGGGTGGGAGAAACCTTCATGGCCCCTGATGCCACGCCCAAACTTGAGTGCTGCTTGGGCACAAATTCACACTGTGATCCTCAGCATGAGCCCCATGTCAAACAAAGGCCTGTCAGGACCTGGACCAAGAGCCCACATATGGGGCTTGCCAAGCCCCTATGCACCCAATCCTCACCACGGTTTGAATTTTCCAGTCGCCCCGCCCGTACCTGGAGCTCTGCTCTGGAATCCCTTTCTTGGAGAGACCCATGAGCCAGACAACACGACTCCACCCTTCCCACAAAATGACCCCAAACTCTTGGGAGCTGGGACAAATCCCCAGAGAGGGATACTCGTCCACAGTACCTGAGGCCACCGCTCCAATCCACGGCTATCCCGGACACAACATCCAGAGACAAAAGCCTGAAGGAACGCCTCCCACTCGCCCTTGTTTCAGAGGCCCAGGAGCTCCCTCTCGGGCTGTACATCCGGCCTGCCATACCCTAGGCGCCACTCCTAAGCTGAGTTTGTGTATTCAGACTTCTGTGCTCACAGCCTGGACCCACACACCTCCAGGCTAGGGCCTCTAGGGCCACAGCGAAAGATTTTGCCTCCGCTCTCCAAGGAAAGTGTGCCCAATCCATTGACCACAACACTACAGGTTAGGGAAAAGCTCCAAGGCCCCTGAGGCCATCAATAGTGTAGGCCCCCCTGGACTAAGAGGGGCTCTCTGACACCAGCGGAGCAACTATCTCCACTTAGACTCTCAGACAGTGTCCCCAGAGACAGAAGGTTGAAATGGACAGGCCCCCAGGCCCTAATCTGAACCTTAGCTTTGGTTTCCATGTTTCCGTTCTCAGAGGACTGTTTTCGTAGACCAGCACATGGGGCTTTTCTGAGGCACCAAACCAAACATCTCTCATCTCCACATGGGCAGCTTTCTTACTGGGATGTATCAAACACTTCAGGTAGGAGAGTTCCGCAGGGCCACTGAACAACCAGCACATTCCAAGGTCTCCATGGACCCAAACGCACATTATGACGCATCCTCAGGAGAGGCCATTTCAACTCAGCCCCCTGGGTCGCGTGTTCCAGAGGCAGCAGATCAAACATATCTTGTCGCTAATAGCCAATGGGAATGCGAGGCATGCTGTACAGGGATCCATCCTTCGAACCCTGCTCTCCAGTCCTTCCATGTGGTATGTCCTGGAGCCATGCAACAGGACTCGAATGTCCCGCAGAAGGAAACCTTGTGGTTTGGGGCAACCTCCAAACTCAGCGTGGGAAAACTTCCTTGGCCTCATGAGGCCCCCACTTCATGAAGGTGCCATCATGGACACATACTCCAGCCTCAGCCAACGTCTGATCCTCAGCCTGACTTCAGATGCAGGAGATTTTGATTCAGCCTCTGCAGAGTGGGCCTGCTCTGCCCTTGGCTCCAATCCTCACACTAGCTTGTGTTTTCAGACTTCCGTCCTCACACTCCTGGCCCACAAACCCTCCCTACTGGGAATTCTGGGGCCACAATGAAGCACTGTGCCTGCCTCCCAAGAGAAAAACATTGTCTCTGGCGCTGCCCAGAAACCCCAAATGAGGATCAAACTGCTTGGCCCTCGGCAACACCCCAATTGCATAGGCTACCTTAAACAGTGATGCTCTGTCGCAAATAGCCTGAGCCCAGACCTTCCAACAGACACTGACACAGCTGGCTGCACACCCAGCACATTGGACCCGCCACTGCCTTAGGCCACCATCCATTCCCAACCTGGGTTTTCAGTCATCGGAACCTAGACCTTATCTCCAATCCCTGCACAGGGGGGAACCTGATGCACAAGTCAGAACCCCTCCTTCCCCCTGGCAAGAAACCTTGCTGCTGGCAGTGAGTCAAACCTTCAGTGTAGGAGAAAACGGCATGGCCCATGAGGCCACGCCCAAGCGTGAGGGCCGCCTTGGGCACAAACACACATTGTGACCCTCAGCGTGAGTACCTTATTCAAGTAACGCCTCTCAGTGACTGGACCAAGAGCCCGCATATGTGGCTTGCCATGCCCATAGGCACCCAGGACTAACTAGATGGTGTGTATTCCAGTTGAGGGAACCCACTGCTGTGCTCTAGAGTCCCTCTCCTGGGGGGTCCCCTGTGGCAGAAAACAGTACTCTTCATTCCGACAGAATGAACACAAACACTCGGGAGCTTGGACAATCCCCTGAGAGGAAGGCTCTTCCTCGGCCTCTGAGACAACCCCTACCCTGACCGGACACTGTAAACGCAACACCCAGAGACAAAATCCTGAGTGACTGCCTCCCACTTGCCCTACTTTGATTTCCAGAGGATCTCCCCTCACGGACTAGAGATCAGGCCTGCCATTACATTGGCCCCTAGCTGAGCCAAGTTTGCTTTTTCAGACATCTGTCCCCACAGCCCTGGCAAACAGAGCCTCTAGGCTGGGTCCTCTGGAGCCATACCACAGGACCGTGCCTGCTCTCTCCTGGGAAACTGTGTCCATTCCTTTGGCCACACACCTCCAGAATATGAGAAACCTCAAGGCCTCCGAGGACATCCCACTACTGGGAGCCTCACTGGACTCACAGGGGCATTCGGACACAAGCTGAGCAGCTACATCCATGAATGCATGCACACAGATGACAACAGAGATAGAAGGTTGAGCCGGACAGGCCTTTAGGCCGTAGTCTCAACTCTTGCTTTGGTTTCCAGGTGTCACTCCTCAGAGGCTTTGGTTCGAAGAACAGGGTATGGGGCTTTCCTGAGGCACGGAACAGAACTCCTCTCGTCTCCACATGGGAAGTTTCCTTGTGGGAGCCGTGTCAAACACCTCATGTTGGAGAATCCTGCAGAGTCCCTGAGCCACCTCCACATTCCAAGGTCTCCCAGGCCACCAAGCCACAGTAGGACTCATCTTCAGGAGAGTCCATTTCAACTCTCCCCTCTGGGTAGCTCACCCAGGAGCCCGCAAATTGAGCCTGCCTTGTCCTGACTAAAGAGTGGGAATATGAGGTGGCGTTCCCAGACATCCATGCTTAGACACCTGCTCTCGAGTCTTTCCATATGGGGCCTCTTGGAACCATCCAATAGGACTCGACTGTCGTGCAGAAGGTAACCTTCAGTTTTGGAACAGTTCACAAATCCCATCGTAGGCAAAACTTTCTGGCCTCATGAAGCCCCCACACCCTTCAGGAAGAGGCCATGCTGGACAAGAACTCTACCTCAGGCACGTCTCATAGTTGACATGACCTCAGTGCAGGAGATCCCGATTCAGCCTCTGCAGAGTGGGCATGCCGTGACCTCGGTCCCAACCCTCACGCTAGCTTGTGTTTTCAGACTTCCTTCCTCACACTCCTGGCAAACAAGCCCTCCGGACTAGGAACTCCAGAACCAAAACCCAGCCCAGTGTCTGCCCAACGGAAGAAAAACGTTTCCCTGTGGGGCTCTCCAGAAAACCCAGATGAGGTTCAACCTGCTCGGGCCTCGACGGTACCCGAACTGGATAGGCTGCTCTGGGCACTCATGCTGTGCCTGACACAGCCTGAAGCCAGACGTCCAGACAGACAAGGAGACAGCTGGCCGCACACCCAGCACTTCGGACACGCCATGGTCTTATGCCGTCACCTCATCCTAACCTTGGTTTTCAGATATCTGAACCTAGGCATTATATCAATTCTCCACACAGCTGGGTATAGCAAGCACAAAACAGAACTCCTCCTTCCCCATGGCTGTCAAGCTTGCTCTTGGCATGGAGTCACACCTTCAGGGTGGGAGAAACCTTCATGGCCCCTGATGCCACGCCCAAACTTGAGTGCTGCTTGGGCACAAATTCACACTGTGATCCTCAGCATGAGCCCCATGTCAAACAAAGGCCTGTCAGGACCTGGACCAAGAGCCCACATATGGGGCTTGCCAAGCCCCTATGCACCCAATCCTCACCACGGTTTGAATTTTCCAGTCGCCCCGCCCGTACCTGGAGCTCTGCTCTGGAATCCCTTTCTTGGAGAGACCCATGAGCCAGACAACACGACTCCACCCTTCCCACAAAATGACCCCAAACTCTTGGGAGCTGGGACAAATCCCCAGAGAGGGATACTCGTCCACAGTACCTGAGGCCACCGCTCCAATCCACGGCTATCCCGGACACAACATCCAGAGACAAAAGCCTGAAGGAACGCCTCCCACTCGCCCTTGTTTCAGAGGCCCAGGAGCTCCCTCTCGGGCTGTACATCCGGCCTGCCATACCCTAGGCGCCACTCCTAAGCTGAGTTTGTGTATTCAGACTTCTGTGCTCACAGCCTGGACCCACACACCTCCAGGCTAGGGCCTCTAGGGCCACAGCGAAAGATTTTGCCTCCGCTCTCCAAGGAAAGTGTGCCCAATCCATTGACCACAACACTACAGGTTAGGGAAAAGCTCCAAGGCCCCTGAGGCCATCAATAGTGTAGGCCCCCCTGGACTAAGAGGGGCTCTCTGACACCAGCGGAGCAACTATCTCCACTTAGACTCTCAGACAGTGTCCCCAGAGACAGAAGGTTGAAATGGACAGGCCCCCAGGCCCTAATCTGAACCTTAGCTTTGGTTTCCATGTTTCCGTTCTCAGAGGACTGTTTTCGTAGACCAGCACATGGGGCTTTTCTGAGGCACCAAACCAAACATCTCTCATCTCCACATGGGCAGCTTTCTTACTGGGATGTATCAAACACTTCAGGTAGGAGAGTTCCGCAGGGCCACTGAACAACCAGCACATTCCAAGGTCTCCATGGACCCAAACGCACATTATGACGCATCCTCAGGAGAGGCCATTTCAACTCAGCCCCCTGGGTCGCGTGTTCCAGAGGCAGCAGATCAAACATATCTTGTCGCTAATAGCCAATGGGAATGCGAGGCATGCTGTACAGGGATCCATCCTTCGAACCCTGCTCTCCAGTCCTTCCATGTGGTATGTCCTGGAGCCATGCAACAGGACTCGAATGTCCCGCAGAAGGAAACCTTGTGGTTTGGGGCAACCTCCAAACTCAGCGTGGGAAAACTTCCTTGGCCTCATGAGGCCCCCACTTCATGAAGGTGCCATCATGGACACATACTCCAGCCTCAGCCAACGTCTGACCCTCAGCCTGACTTCAGATGCAGGAGATTTTGATTCAGCCTCTGCAGAGTGGGCCTGCTCTGCCCTTGGCTCCAATCCTCACACTAGCTTGTGTTTTCAGACTTCCGTCCTCACACTCCTGGCCCACAAACCCTCCCTACTGGGAATTCTGGGGCCACAATGAAGCACTGTGCCTGCCTCCCAGGAGAAAAACATTGTCTATGGCGCTGCCCAGAAACCCCAAATGAGGATCAAACTGCTTGGCCCTCGGCAACACCCCAATTGCATAGGCTACCTTAAACAGTGATGCTCTGTCGCAAATAGCCTGAGCCCAGACCTTCCAACAGACACCGACACAGCTGGCTGCACACCCAGCACATTGGACCCGCCACTGCCTTAGGCCACCATCCATTCCCAACCTGGGTTTTCTGTCATCGGAACCTAGACCTTATCTCCAATCCCTGCACAGGGGGGAACCTGATGCACAAGTCAGAACCCCTCCTTCCCCCTGGCAAGCAACCTTGCTGCTGGCAGTGAGTCAAACCTTCAGTGTAGGAGAAAACGGCATGGCCCATGAGGCCACGCCCAAGCGTGAGGGCCGCCTTGGGCACAAACACACATTGTGACCCTCAGCGTGAGTACCTTATTCAAGTAACGCCTCTCAGTGACTGGACCAAGAGCCCGCATATGTGGCTTGCCATGCCCATAGGCACCCAGGACTAACTAGATGGTGTGTATTCCAGTTGAGGGAACCCACTGCTGTGCTCTAGAGTCCCTCTCCTGGGGGGTCCCCTGTGGCAGAAAACAGTACTCTTCATTCCCACAGAATGAACACAAACACTCGGGAGCTTGGACAATCCCCTGAGAGGAAGGCTCTTCCTCGGCCTCTGAGACAACCCCTACCCTGACCGGACACTGTAAACGCAACACCCAGAGACAAAATCCTGAGTGACTGCCTCCCACTTGCCCTACTTTGATTTCCAGAGGATCTCCCCTCACGGACTAGAGATCAGGCCTGCCATTACATTGGCCCCTAGCTGAGCCAAGTTTGCTTTTTCAGACATCTGTCCCCACAGCCCTGGCAAACACAGCCTCTAGGCTGGGTCCTCTGGAGCCATACCACAGGACCGTGCCTGCTCTCTCCTGGGAAACTGTGTCCATTCCTTTGGCCACACACCTCCAGAATATGAGAAACCTCAAGGCCTCCGAGGACATCCCACTACTGGGAGCCTCACTGGACTCACAGGGGCATTCGGACACAAGCTGAGCAGCTACATCCATGAATGCATGCACACAGATGACAACAGAGATAGAAGGTTGAGCCGGACAGGCCTTTAGGCCGTAGTCTCAACTCTTGCTTTGGTTTCCAGGTGTCACTCCTCAGAGGCTTTGGTTCGAAGAACAGGGTATGGGGCTTTCCTGAGGCACGGAACAGAACTCCTCTCGTCTCCACATGGGAAGTTTCCTTGTGGGAGCCGTGTCAAACACCTCATGTTGGAGAATCCTGCAGAGTCCCTGAGCCACCTCCACATTCCAAGGTCTCCCAGGCCACCAAGCCACAGTAGGACTCATCTTCAGGAGAGTCCATTTCAACTCTCCCCTCTGGGTAGCTCACCCAGGAGCCCGCAGATTGAGCCTGCCTTGTCCTGACTAAAGAGTGGGAATATGAGGTGGCGTTCCCAGGCATCCATGCTTAGACACCTGCTCTCGAGTCTTTCCATATGGGGCCTCTTGGAACCATCCAATAGGACTCGACTGTCGTGCAGAAGGTAACCTTCAGTTTTGGAGCAGTTCACAAATCCCATCGTAGGCAAAATTTTCTGGCCTCATGAAGCCCCCACACCCTTCAGGAAGAGGCCATGCTGGACAAGAACTCTAGCCTGAGGCACGTCTCATAGTTGACATGACCTCAGTGCAGGAGATCCCGATTCAGCCTCTGCAGAGTGGGCATGCCGTGACCTCGGTCCCAACCCTCACGCTAGCTTGTGTTTTCAGACTTCCTTCCTCACACTCCTGGCAAACAAGCCCTCCGGACTAGGAACTCCAGAACCAAAACCCAGCCCAGTGTCTGCCCAACGGAAGAAAAACGTTTCCCTGTGGGGCTCTCCAGAAAACCCAGATGAGGATCAACCTGCTCGGGCCTCGACGGTACCTGAACTGGATAGGCTGCTCTGGGCACTCATGCTCTGCCTGACACAGCCTGAAGCCAGACGTCCAGACAGACAAGGAGACAGCTGGCCGCACACCCAGCACTTCGGACACGCCATGGTCTTATGCCGTCACCTCATCCTAACCTTGTTTTTCAGATATCTGAACCTAGGCATTATATCAATTCTCCACACAGCTGGGTATAGCAAGCACAAAACAGAACTCCTCCTTCCCCATGGCTGTCAAGCTTGCTCTTGGCATGGAGTCACACCTTCAGGGTGGGAGAAACCTTCATGGCCCCTGATGCCACGCCCAAACTTGAGTGCTGCTTGGGCACAAATTCACACTGTGATCCTCAGCATGAGCCCCATGTCAAAGTAAGGCCTGTCAGGACCTGGACCAAGAGCCCACATATGGGGCTTGCCAAGCCCTTATGCACCCAATCCTCACCACGGTTTGAATTTTCCAGTCGCCCCGCCCGTACCTGGAGCTCTGCTCTGGAATCCCTTTCTTGGAGAGACCCATGAGCCAGACAACACGACTCCACCCTTCCCACAAAATGACCCCAAACTCTTGGGAGCTGGGACAAATCCCCAGAGAGGGATACTCGTCCACAGTACCTGAGGCCACCGCTCCAATCCACGGCTATCCCGGACACAACATCCAGAGACAAAAGCCTGAAGGAACGCCTCCCACTCGCCCTTGTTTCAGAGGCCCAGGAGCTCCCTCTCGGGCTGTACATCCGGCCTGCCATACCCTAGGCGCCACTCCTAAGCTGAGTTTGTGTATTCAGACTTCTGTGCTCACAGCCTGGACCCACACACCTCCAGGCTAGGGCCTCTAGGGCCACAGCGAAAGATTTTGCCTCCGCTCTCCAAGGAAAGTGTGCCCAATCCATTGACCACAACACTACATGTTAGGGAAAAGCTCCAAGGCCCCTGAGGCCATCAATAGTGTAGGCCCCCCTGGACTAAGAGGGGCTCTCTGACACCAGCGGAGCAACTATCTCCACTTAGACTCTCAGACAGTGTCCCCAGAGACAGAAGGTTGAAATGGACAGGCCCCCAGGCCCTAATCTGAACCTTAGCTTTGGTTTCCATGTTTCCGTTCTCAGAGGACTGTTTTCGTAGACCAGCACATGGGGCTTTTCTGAGGCACCAAACCAAACATCTCTCATCTCCACATGGGCAGCTTTCTTACTGGGATGTATCAAACACTTCAGGTAGGAGAGTTCCGCAGGGCCACTGAACAACCAGCACATTCCAAGGTCTCCATGGACCCAAACGCACATTATGACGCATCCTCAGGAGAGGCCATTTCAACTCAGCCCCCTGGGTCGCGTGTTCCAGAGGCAGCAGATCAAACATATCTTGTCGCTAATAGCCAATGGGAATGCGAGGCATGCTGTACAGGGATCCATCCTTAGAACCCTGCTCTCCAATCCTTCCATATGGTATGTCCTGGAGCCATGCAACAAGACTCGAATGTCCCGCAGAAGGAAACCTTGTGGTTTGGGGCAACCTCCAAACTCAGCGTGGGAAAACTTCCTTGGCCTCATGAGGCCCCCACTTCATGAAGGTGCCATCATGGACACATACTCCAGCCTCAGCCAACGTCTGATCCTCAGCCTGACTTCAGATGCAGGAGATTTTGATTCAGCCTCTGCAGAGTGGGCCTGCTCTGCCCTTGGCTCCAATCCTCACACTAGCTTGTGTTTTCAGACTTCCGTCCTCACACTCCTGGCCCACAAACCCTCCCTACTGGGAATTCTGGGGCCACAATGAAGCACTGTGCCTGGCTCCCAAGAGAAAAACATTGTCTATGGCGCTGCCCAGAAACCCCAAATGAGGATCAAACTGCTTGGCCCTCGGCAACACCCCAATTGCATAGGCTACCTTAAACAGTGATGCTCTGTCGCAAATAGCCTGAGCCCAGACCTTCCAACAGACACCGACACAGCTGGCTGCACACCCAGCACATTGGACCCGCCACTGCCTTAGGCCACCATCCATTCCCAACCTGGGTTTTCAGTCAACGGAACCTAGACATTTATCTCCAATCCCTGCACAGGGGGGAACCTGATGCACAAGTCAGAACCCCTCCTTCCCCCTGGCAAGAAACCTTGCTGCTGGCAGTGAGTAAAACCTTCAGTGTAGGAGAAAACGGCATGGCCCATGAGGCCACGCCCAAGCGTGAGGGCCGCCTTGGGCACAAACACACATTGTGACCCTCAGCGTGAGTACCTTATTCAAGTAACGCCTCTCAGTGACTGGACCAAGAGCCCGCATATGTGGCTTGCCATGCCCATAGGCACCCAGGACTAACTAGATGGTGTGTATTCCAGTTGAGGGAACCCACTGCTGTGCTCTAGAGTCCCTCTCCTGGGGGGTCCCCTGTGGCAGAAAACAGTACTCTTCATTCCCACAGAATGAACACAAACACTTGGGAGCTTGGACAATCCCCTGAGAGGAAGGCTCTTCCTCGGCCTCTGAGACAACCCCTACCCTGACCGGACACTGTAAACGCAACACCCAGAGACAAAATCCTGAGTGACTGCCTCCCACTTGCCCTACTTTGATTTCCAGAGGATCTCCCCTCACGGACTAGAGATCAGGCCTGCCATTACATTGGCCCCTAGCTGAGCCAAGTTTGCTTTTTCAGACATCTGTCCCCCCAGCCCTGGCAAACAGAGCCTCTAGGCTGGGTCCTCTGGAGCCATACCACAGGACCGTGCCTGCTCTCTCCTGGGAAACTGTGTCCATTCCTTTGGCCACACACCTCCAGAATATGAGAAACCTCAAGGCCTCCGAGGACATCCCACTACTGGGAGCCTCACTGGACTCACAGGGGCATTCGGACACAAGCTGAGCAGCTACATCCATGAATGCATGCACACCGATGACAACAGAGATAGAAGGTTGAGCCGGACAGGCCTTTAGGCCGTAGTCTCAACTCTTGCTTTGGTTTCCAGGTGTCACTCCTCAGAGGCTTTGGTTCGAAGAACAGGGTATGGGGCTTTCCTGAGGCACGGAACAGAACTCCTCTCGTCTCCACATGGGAAGTTTCCTTGTGGGAGCCGTGTCAAACACCTCATGTTGGAGAATCCTGCAGAGTCCCTGAGCCACCTCCACATTCCAAGGTCTCCCAGGCCACCAAGCCACAGTAGGACTCATCTTCAGGAGAGTCCATTTCAACTCTCCCCTCTGGGTAGCTCACCCAGGAGCCCGCAGATTGAGCCTGCCTTGTCCTGACTAAAGAGTGGGAATATGAGGTGGCGTTCCCAGGCATCCATGCTTAGACACCTGCTCTCGAGTCTTTCCATATGGGGCCTCTTGGAACCATCCAATAGGACTCGACTGTCGTGCAGAAGGTAACCTTCAGTTTTGGAACAGTTTACAAATCCCATCGTAGGCAAAACTTTCTGGCCTCATGAAGCCCCCACACCCTTCAGGAAGAGGCCATGCTGGACAAGAACTCTAGCCTGAGGCACGTCTCATAGTTGACATGACCTCAGTGCAGGAGATCCCGATTCAGCCTCTGCAGAGTGGGCATGCCGTGACCTCGGTCCCAACCCTCACGCTAGCTTGTGTTTTCATACTTCCTTCCTCACACTCCTGGCAAACAAGCCCTCCGGACTAGGAACTCCAGAACCAAAACCCAGCCCAGTGTCTGCCCAACGGAAGAAAAACGTTTCCCTGTGGGGCTCTCCAGAAAACCCAGATGAGGATCAACCTGCTCGGGCCTCGACGGTACCCGAACTGGATAGGCTGCTCTGGGCATAGATGCTCTGCCTGACACAGCCTGAAGCCAGACGTCCAGACAGACAAGGAGACAGCTGGCCGCACACCCAGCACTTCGGACACGCCATGGTCTTATGCCGTCACCTCATCCTAACCTTGGTTTTCAGATATCTGAACCTAGGCATTATATCAATTCTCCACACAGCTGGGTATAGCAAGCACAAAACAGAACTCCTCCTTCCCCATGGCTGTCAAGCTTGCTCTTGGCATGGAGTCACACCTTCAGGGTGGGAGAAACCTTCATAGCCCCTGATGCCACGCCCAAACTTGAGTGCTGCTTGGGCACAAATTCACACTCTGATCCTCAGCATGAGCCCCATGTCAAAGAAAGGCCTGTCAGGACCTGGACCAAGAGCCCACATATGGGGCTTGCCAAGCCCCTATGCACCCAATCCTCACCACGGTTTGAATTTTCCAGTCGCCCCGCCCGTACCTGGAGCTCTGCTCTGGAATCCCTTTCTTGGAGAGACCCATGAGCCAGACAACACGACTCCACCCTTCCCACAAAATGACCCCAAACTCTTGGGAGCTGGGACAAATCCCCAGAGAGGGATACTCGTCCACAGTACCTGAGGCCACCGCTCCAATCCACGGCTATCCCGGACACAACATCCAGAGACAAAAGCCTGAAGGAACGCCTCCCACTCGCCCTTGTTTCAGAGGCCCAGGAGCTCCCTCTCGGGCTGTACATCCGGCCTGCCATACCCTAGGCGCCACTCCTAAGCTGAGTTTGTGTATTCAGACTTCTGTGCTCACAGCCTGGACCCACACACCTCCAGGCTAGGGCCTCTAGGGCCACAGCGAAAGATTGTGCCTGCCCTCTCCAAGGAAAGTGTGCCCAATCCATTGACCACAACACTACAGGTTAGGGAAAAGCTCCAAGGCCCCTGAGGCCATCAATAGTGTAGGCCCCCCTGGACTAAGAGGGGCTCTCTGACACCAGCGGAGCAACTATCTCCACTTAGACTCTCAGACAGTGTCCCCAGAGACAGAAGGTTGAAATGGACAGGCCCCCAGGCCCTAATCTGAACCTTAGCTTTGGTTTCCATGTTTCCGTTCTCAGAGGACTGTTTTCGTAGACCAGCACATGGGGCTTTTCTGAGGCACCAAACCAAACATCTCTCATCTCCACATGGGCAGCTTTCTTACTGGGATGTATCAAACACTTCAGGTAGGAGAGTTCCGCAGGGCCACTGAACAACCAGCACATTCCAAGGTCTCCATGGACCCAAACGCACATTATGACGCATCCTCAGGAGAGGCCATTTCAACTCAGCCCCCTGGGTCGCGTGTTCCAGAGGCAGCAGATCAAACATATCTTGTCGCTAATAGCCAATGGAAATGCGAGGCATGCTGTACAGGGATCCATCCTTCGAACCCTGCTCTCCAGTCCTTCCATGTGGTATGTCCTGGAGCCATGCAACAGGACTCGAATGTCCCGCAGAAGGAAACCTTGTGGTTTGGGGCAACCTCCAAACTCAGCGTGGGAAAACTTCCTTGGCCTCATGAGGCCCCCACTTCATGAAGGTGCCATCATGGACACATACTCCAGCCTCAGCCAACGTCTGATCCTCAGCCTGACTTCAGATGCAGGAGATTTTGATTCAGCCTCTGCAGAGTGGGCCTGCTCTGCCCTTGGCTCCAATCCTCACACTAGCTTGTGTTTTCAGACTTCCGTCCTCACACTCCTGGCCCACAAACCCTCCCTACTGGGAATTCTGGGGCCACAATGAAGCACTGTGCCTGCCTCCCAAGAGAAAAACATTGTCTATGGCGCTGCCCAGAAACCCCAAATGAGGATCAAACTGCTTGGCCCTCGGCAACACCCCAATTGCATAGGCTACCTTAAACAGTGATGCTCTGTCGCAAATAGCCTGAGCCCAGACCTTCCAACAGACACCGACACAGCTGGCTGCACACCCAGCACATTGGACCCGCCACTGCCTTAGGCCACCATCCATTCCCAACCTGGGTTTTCAGTCATCGGAACCTAGACCTTATCTCCAATCCCTGCACAGGGGGGAACCTGATGCACAAGTCAGAACCCCTCCTTCCCCCTGGCAAGAAACCTTGCTGCTGGCAGTGAGTCAAACCTTCAGTGTAGGAGAAAACGGCATGGCCCATGAGGCCACGCCCAAGCGTGAGGGCCGCCTTGGGCACAAACACACATTGTGACCCTCAGCGTGAGTACCTTATTCAAGTAACGCCTCTCAGTGACTGGACCAAGAGCCCGCATATGTGGCTTGCCATGCCCATAGGCACCCAGGACTAACTAGATGGTGTGTATTCCAGTTGAGGGAACCCACTGCTGTGCTCTAGAGTCCCTCTCCTGGGGGGTCCCCTGTGGCAGAAAACAGTACTCTTCATTCCCACAGAATGAACACAAACACTTGGGAGCTTGGACAATCCCCCGAGAGGAAGGCTCTTCCTCGGCCTATGAGACAACCCCTACCCTGACCGGACACTGTAAATGCAACACCCAGAGACAAAATCCTGAGTGACTGCCTCCCACTTGCCCTACTTTGATTTCCAGAGGATCTCCCCTCACGGACTAGAGATCAGGCCTGCCATTACATTGGCCCCTAGCTGAGCCAAGTTTGCTTTTTCAGACATCTGTCCCCACAGCCCTGGCAAACAGAGCCTCTAGGCTGGGTCCTCTGGAGCCATACCACAGGACCGTGCCTGCTCTCTCCTGGGAAACTGTGTCCATTCCTTTGGCCACACACCTCCAGAATATGAAAAACCTCAAGGCCTCCGAGGACATCCCACTACTGGGAGCCTCACTGGACTCACAGGGGCATTCGGACACAAGCTGAGCAGCTACATCCATGAATGCATGCACACAGATGACAACAGAGATAGAAGGTTGAGCCGGACAGGCCTTTAGGCCGTAGTCTCAACTCTTGCTTTGGTTTCCAGGTGTCACTCCTCAGAGGCTTTGGTTCGAAGAACAGGGTATGGGGCTTTCCTGAGGCACGGAACAGAACTCCTCTCGTCTCCACATGGGAAGTTTCCTTATGGGAGCCGTGTCAAACACCTCATGTTGGAGAATCCTGCAGAGTCCCTGAGCCACCTCCACATTCCAAGGTCTCCCAGGCCACCAAGCCACAGTAGGACTCATCTTCAGGAGAGTCCATTTCAACTCTCCCCTCTGGGTAGCTCACCCAGGAGCCCGCAGATTGAGCCTGCCTTGTCCTGACTAAAGAGTGGGAATATGAGGTGGCGTTCCCAGGCATCCATGCTTAGACACCTGCTCTCGAGTCTTTCCATATGGGGCCTCTTGGAACCATCCAATAGGACTCGACTGTCGTGCAGAAGGTAACCTTCAGTTTTGGAGCAGTTCACAAATCCCATCGTAGGCAAAACTTTCTGGCCTCATGAAGCCCCCACACCCTTCAGGAAGAGGCCATGCTGGACAAGAACTCTAGCCTGAGGCACGTCTCATAGTTGACATGACCTCAGTGCAGGAGATCCCGATTCAGCCTCTGCAGAGTGGGCATGCTGTGACCTCGGTCCCAACCCTCACGCTAGCTTGTGTTTTCATACTTCCTTCCTCACACTCCTGGCAAACAAGCCCTCCGGACTAGGAACTCCAGAACCAAAACCCAGCCCAGTGTCTGCCCAACGGAAGAAAAACGTTTCCCTGTGGGGCTCTCCAGAAAACCCAGATGAGGTTCAACCTGCTCGGGCCTCGACGGTACCCGAACTGGATAGGCTGCTCTGGGCACTCATGCTCTGCCTGACACAGCCTGAAGCCAGACGTCCAGACAGACAAGGAGACAGCTGGCTGCACACCCAGCACTTCGGACACGCCATGGTCTTATGCCGTCACCTCATCCTAACCTTGGTTTTCAGATATCTGAACCTAGGCATTATATCAATTCTCCACACAGCTGGGTATAGCAAGCACAAAACAGAACTCCTCCTTCCCCATGGCTGTCAAGCTTGCTCTTGGCATGGAGTCACACCTTCAGGGTGGGAGAAACCTTCATGGCCCCTGATGCCACGCCCAAACTTGAGTGCTGCTTGGGCACAAATTCACACTGTGATCCTCAGCATGAGCCCCATGTCAAAGAAAGGCCTGTCAGGACCTGGACCAAGAGCCCACATATGGGGCTTGCCAAGCCCCTATGCACCCAATCCTCACCACGGTTTGTATTTTCCAGTCGCCCCGCCCGTACCTGGAGCTCTGCTCTGGAATCCCTTTCTTGGAGAGACCCATGAGCCAGACAACACGACTCCACCCTTCCCACAAAATGACCCCAAACTCTTGGGAGCTGGGACAAATCCCCAGAGAGGGATACTCGTCCACAGTACCTGAGGCCACCGCTCCAATCCACGGCTATCCCGGACACAACATCCAGAGACAAAAGCCTGAAGGAACGCCTCCCACTCGCCCTTGTTTCAGAGGCCCAGGAGCTCCCTCTCGGGCTGTACATCCGGCCTGCCATACCCTAGGCGCCACTCCTAAGCTGAGTTTGTGTATTCAGACTTCTGTGCTCACAGCCTGGACCCACACACCTCCAGGCTAGGGCCTCTAGGGCCACAGCGAAAGATTTTGCCTCCGCTCTCCAAGGAAAGTGTGCCCAATCCATTGACCACAACACTACATGTTAGGGAAAAGCTCCAAGGCCCCTGAGGCCATCAATAGTGTAGGCCCCCCTGGACTAAGAGGGGCTCTCTGACACCAGCGGAGCAACTATCTCCACTTAGACTCTCAGACAGTGTCCCCAGAGACAGAAGGTTGAAATGGACAGGCCCCCAGGCCCTAATCTGAACCTTAGCTTTGGTTTCCATGTTTCCGTTCTCAGAGGACTGTTTTCGTAGACCAGCACATGGGGCTTTTCTGAGGCACCAAACCAAACATCTCTCATCTCCACATGGGCAGCTTTCTTACTGGGATGTATCAAACACTTCAGGTAGGAGAGTTCCGCAGGGCCACTGAACAACCAGCACATTCCAAGGTCTCCATGGACCCAAACGCACATTATGACGCATCCTCAGGAGAGGCCATTTCAACTCAGCCCCCTGGGTCGCGTGTTCCAGAGGCAGCAGATCAAACATATCTTGTCGCTAATAGCCAATGGGAATGCGAGGCATGCTGTACAGGGATCCATCCTTCGAACCCTGCTCTCCAGTCCTTCCATGTGGTATGTCCTGGAGCCATGCAACAGGACTCGAATGTCCCGCAGAAGGAAACCTTGTGGTTTGGGGCAACCTCCAAACTCAGCGTGGGAAAACTTCCTTGGCCTCATGAGGCCCCCACTTCATGAAGGTGCCATCATGGACACATACTCCAGCCTCAGCCAACGTCTGATCCTCAGCCTGACTTCAGATGCAGGAGATTTTGATTCAGCCTCTGCAGAGTGGGCCTGCTCTGCCCTTGGCTCCAATCCTCACACTAGCTTGTGTTTTCAGACTTCCGTCCTCACACTCCTGGCCCACAAACCCTCCCTACTGGGAATTCTGGGGCCACAATGAAGCACTGTGCCTGCCTCCCAAGAGAAAAACATTGTCTCTGGCGCTGCCCAGAAACCCCAAATGAGGATCAAACTGCTTGGCCCTCGGCAACACCCCAATTGCATAGGCTACCTTAAACAGTGATGCTCTGTCGCAAATAGCCTGAGCCCAGACCTTCCAACAGACACTGACACAGCTGGCTGCACACCCAGCACATTGGACCCGCCACTGCCTTAGGCCACCATCCATTCCCAACCTGGGTTTTCAGTCATCGGAACCTAGACCTTATCTCCAATCCCTGCACAGGGGGGAACCTGATGCACAAGTCAGAACCCCTCCTTCCCCCTGGCAAGAAACCTTGCTGCTGGCAGTGAGTCAAACCTTCAGTGTAGGAGAAAACGGCATGGCCCATGAGGCCACGCCCAAGCGTGAGGGCCGCCTTGGGCACAAACACACATTGTGACCCTCAGCGTGAGTACCTTATTCAAGTAACGCCTCTCAGTGACTGGACCAAGAGCCCGCATATGTGGCTTGCCATGCCCATAGGCACCCAGGACTAACTAGATGGTGTGTATTCCAGTTGAGGGAACCCACTGCTGTGCTCTAGAGTCCCTCTCCTGGGGGGTCCCCTGTGGCAGAAAACAGTACTCTTCATTCCCACAGAATGAACACAAACACTTGGGAGCTTGGACAATCCCCTGAGAGGAAGGCTCTTCCTCGGCCTCTGAGACAACCCCTACTGACCGGACACTGTAAATGCAACACCCAGAGACAAAATCCTGAGTGACTGCCTCCCACTTGCCCTACTTTGATTTCCAGAGGATCTCCCCTCACGGACTAGAGATCAGGCCTGCCATTACATTGGCCCCTAGCTGAGCCAAGTTTGCTTTTTCAGACATCTGTCCCCACAGCCCTGGCAAACACAGCCTCTAGGCTGGGTCCTCTGGAGCCATACCACAGGACCGTGCCTGCTCTCTCCTGGGAAACTGTGTCCATTCCTTTGGCCACACACCTCCAGAATATGAGAAACCTCAAGGCCTCCGAGGACATCCCACTACTGGGAGCCTCACTGGACTCACAGGGGCATTCGGACACAAGCTGAGCAGCTACATCCATGAATGCATGCACACAGAAGACAACAGAGATAGAAGGTTGAGCCGGACAGGCCTTTAGGCCGTAGTCTCAACTCTTGCTTTGGTTTCCAGGTGTCACTCCTCAGAGGCTTTGGTTCGAAGAACAGGGTATGGGGCTTTCCTGAGGCACGGAACAGAACTCCTCTCGTCTCCACATGGGAAGTTTCCTTGTGGGAGCCGTGTCAAACACCTCATGTTGGAGAATCCTGCAGAGTCCCTGAGCCACCTCCACATTCCAAGGTCTCCCAGGCCACCAAGCCACAGTAGGACTCATCTTCAGGAGAGTCCATTTCAACTCTCCCCTCTGGGTAGCTCACCCAGGAGCCCGCAGATTGAGCCTGCCTTGTCCTGACTAAAGAGTGGGAATATGAGGTGGCGTTCCCAGGCATCCATGCTTAGACACCTGCTCTCGAGTCTTTCCATATGGGGCCTCTTGGAACCATCCAATAGGACTCGACTGTCGTGCAGAAGGTAACCTTCAGTTTTGGAGCAGTTCACAAATCCCATCGTAGGCAAAACTTTCTGGCCTCATGAAGCCCCCACACCCTTCAGGAAGAGGCCATGCTGGACAAGAACTCTAGCCTGAGGCACGTCTCATAGTTGACATGACCTCAGTGCAGGAGATCCCGATTCAGCCTCTGCAGAGTGGGCATGCCGTGACCTCGGTCCCAACCCTCACGCTAGCTTGTGTTTTCATACTTCCTTCCTCACACTCCTGGCAAACAAGCCCTCCGGACTAGGAACTCCAGAACCAAAACCCAGCCCAGTGTCTGCCCAACGGAAGAAAAACGTTTCCCTGTGGGGCTCTCCAGAAAACCCAGATGAGGATCAACCTGCTCGGGCCTCGACGGTACCCGAACTGGATAGGCTGCTCTGGGCACTCATGCTCTGCCTGACACAGCCTGAAGCCAGACGTCCAGACAGACAAGGAGACAGCTGGCTGCACACCCAGCACTTCGGACACGCCATGGTCTTATGCCGTCACCTCATCCTAACCTTGGTTTTCAGATATCTGAACCTAGGCATTATATCAATTCTCCACACAGCTGGGTATAGCAAGCACAAAACAGAACTCCTCCTTCCCCATGGCTGTCAAGCTTGCTCTTGGCATGGAGTCACACCTTCAGGGTGGGAGAAACCTTCATGGCCCCTGATGCCACGCCCAAACTTGAGTGCTGCTTGGGCACAAATTCACACTGTGATCCTCAGCATGAGCCCCATGTCAAAGAAAGGCCTGTCAGGACCTGGACCAAGAGCCCACATATGGGGCTTGCCAAGCCCCTATGCACCCAATCCTCACCACGGTTTGAATTTTCCAGTCGCCCCGCCCGTACCTGGAGCTCTGCTCTGGAATCCCTTTCTTGGAGAGACCCATGAGCCAGACAACACGACTCCACCCTTCCCACAAAATGACCCCAAACTCTTGGGAGCTGGGACAAATCCCCAGAGAGGGATACTCGTCCACAGTACCTGAGGCCACCGCTCCAATCCACGGCTATCCCGGACACAACATCCAGAGACAAAAGCCTGAAGGAACGCCTCCCACTCGCCCTTGTTTCAGAGGCCCAGGAGCTCCCTCTCGGGCTGTACATCCGGCCTGCCATACCCTAGGCGCCACTCCTAAGCTGAGTTTGTGTATTCAGACTTCTGTGCTCACAGCCTGGACCCACACACCTCCAGGCTAGGGCCTCTAGGGCCACAGCGAAAGATTTTGCCTCCGCTCTCCAAGGAAAGTGTGCCCAATCCATTGACCACAACACTACAGGTTAGGGAAAAGCTCCAAGGCCCCTGAGGCCATCAATAGTGTAGGCCCCCCTGGACTAAGAGGGGCTCTCTGACACCAGCGGAGCAACTATCTCCACTTAGACTCTCAGACAGTGTCCCCAGAGACAGAAGGTTGAAATGGACAGGCCCCCAGGCCCTAATCTGAACCTTAGCTTTGGTTTCCATGTTTCCGTTCTCAGAGGACTGTTTTCGTAGACCAGCACATGGGGCTTTTCTGAGGCACCAAACCAAACATCTCTCATCTCCACATGGGCAGCTTTCTTACTGGGATGTATCAAACACTTCAGGTAGGAGAGTTCCGCAGGGCCACTGAACAACCAGCACATTCCAAGGTCTCCATGGACCCAAACGCACATTATGACGCATCCTCAGGAGAGGCCATTCCAACTCAGCCCCCTGGGTCGCGTGTTCCAGAGGCAGCAGATCAAACATATCTTGTCGCTAATAGCCAATGGGAATGCGAGGCATGCTGTACAGGGATCCATCCTTCGAACCCTGCTCTCCAGTCCTTCCATGTGGTATGTCCTGGAGCCATGCAACAGGACTAGAATGTCCCGCAGAAGGAAACCTTGTGGTTTGGGGCAACCTCCAAACTCAGCGTGGGAAAACTTCCTTGGCCTCATGAGGCCCCCACTTCATGAAGGTGCCATCATGGACACATACTCCAGCCTCAGCCAACGTCTGATCCTCAGCCTGACTTCAGATGCAGGAGATTTTGATTCAGCCTCTGCAGAGTGGGCCTGCTCTGCCCTTGGCTCCAATCCTCACACTAGCTTGTGTTTTCAGACTTCCGTCCTCACACTCCTGGCCCACAAACCCTCCCTACTGGGAATTCTGGGGCCACAATGAAGCACTGTGCCTGCCTCCCAAGAGAAAAACATTGTCTATGGCGCTGCCCAGAAACCCCAAATGAGGATCAAACTGCTTGGCCCTCGGCAACACCCCAATTGCATAGGCTACCTTAAACAGTGATGCTCTGTCGCAAATAGCCTGAGCCCAGACCTTCCAACAGACACCGACACAGCTGGCTGCACACCCAGCACATTGGACCCGCCACTGCCTTAGGCCACCATCCATTCCCAACCTGGGTTTTCAGTCATCGGAACCTAGACCTTATCTCCAATCCCTGCACAGGGGGGAACCTGATGCACAAGTCAGAACCCCTCCTTCCCCCTGGCAAGAAACCTTGCTGCTGGCAGTGAGTCAAACCTTCAGTGTAGGAGAAAACGGCATGGCCCATGAGGCCACACCCAAGCGTGAGGGCCGCCTTGGGCACAAACACACATTGTGACCCTCAGCGTGAGTACCTTATTCAAGTAACGCCTCTCAGTGACTGGACCAAGAGCCCGCATATGTGGCTTGCCATGCCCATAGGCACCCAGGACTAACTAGATGGTGTGTATTCCAGTTGAGGGAACCCACTGCTGTGCTCTAGAGTCCCTCTCCTGGGGGGTCCCCTGTGGCAGAAAACAGTACTCTTCATTCCCACAGAATGAACACAAACACTTGGGAGCTTGGACAATCCCCTGAGAGGAAGGCTCTTCCTCGGCCTCTGAGACAACCCCTACCCTGACCGGACACTGTAAACGCAACACCCAGAGACAAAATCCTGAGTGACTGCCTCCCACTTGCCCTACTTTGATTTGCAGAGGATCTCCCCTCACGGACTAGAGATCAGGCCTGCCATTACATTGGCCCCTAGCTGAGCCAAGTTTGCTTTTTCAGACATCTGTCCCCACAGCCCTGGCAAACACAGCCTCTAGGCTGGGTCCTCTGGAGCCATACCACAGGACCGTGCCTGCTCTCTCCTGGGAAACTGTGTCCATTCCTTTGGCCACACACCTCCAGAATATGAGAAACCTCAAGGCCTCCGAGGACATCCCACTACTGGGAGCCTCACTGGACTCACAGGGGCATTCGGACACAAGCTGAGCAGCTACATCCATGAATGCATGCACACAGATGACAACAGAGATAGAAGGTTGAGCCGGACAGGCCTTTAGGCCGTAGTCTCAACTCTTACTTTGGTTTCCAGGTGTCACTCCTCAGAGGCTTTGGTTCGAAGAACAGGGTATGGGGCTTTCCTGAGGCACGGAACAGAACTCCTCTCGTCTCCACATGGGAAGTTTCCTTGTGGGAGCCGTGTCAAACACCTCATGTTGGAGAATCCTGCAGAGTCCCTGAGCCACCTCCACATTCCAAGGTCTCCCAGGCCACCAAGCCACAGTAGGACTCATCTTCAGGAGAGTCCATTTCAACTCTCCCCTCTGGGTAGCTCACCCAGGAGCCCGCAGATTGAGCCTGCCTTGTCCTGACTAAAGAGTGGGAATATGAGGTGGCGTTCCCAGGCAACCATGCTTAGTCAACTGCTCTCGAGTCTTTCCATATGGGGCCTCTTGGAACCATCCAATAGGACTCGACTGTCGTGCAGAAGGTAACCTTCAGTTTTGGAGCAGTTCACAAATCCCATCTTAGGCAAAACTTTCTGGCCTCATGAAGCCCCCACACCCTTCAGGAAGAGGCCATGCTGGACAAGAACTCTAGCCTGAGGCACGTCTCATAGTTGACATGACCTCAGTGCAGGAGATCCCGATTCAGCCTCTGCAGAGTGGGCATGCCGTGACCTCGGTCCCAACCCTCACGCTAGCTTGTGTTTTCAGACTTCCTTCCTCACACTCCTGGCAAACAAGCCCTCCGGACTAGGAACTCCAGAACCAAAACCCAGCCCAGTGTCTGCCCAACGGAAGAAAAACGTTTCCCTGTGGGGCTCTCCAGAAAACCCAGATGAGGATCAACCTGCTCGGGCCTCGACGGTACCCGAACTGGATAGGCTGCTCTGGGCACAGATGCTCTGCCTGACACAGCCTGAAGCCAGACGTCCAGACAGACAAGGAGACAGCTGGCTGCACACCCAGCACTTCGGACACGCCATGGTCTTATGCCGTCACCTCATCCTAACCTTGGTTTTCAGATATCTGAACCTAGGCATTATATCAATTCTCCACACAGCTGGGTATAGCAAGCACAAAACAGAACTCCTCCTTCCCCATGGCTGTCAAGCTTGCTCTTGGCATGGAGTCACACCTTCAGGGTGGGAGAAACCTTCATGGCCCCTGATGCCACGCCCAAACTTGAGTGCTGCTTGGGCACAAATTCACACTGTGATCCTCAGCATGAGCCCCATGTCAAAGAAAGGCCTGTCAGGACCTGGACCAAGAGCCCACATATGGGGCTTGCCAAGCCCCTATGCACCCAATCCTCACCACGGTTTGAATTTTCCAGTCGCCCCGCCCGTACCTGGAGCTCTGCTCTGGAATCCCTTTCTTGGAGAGACCCATGAGCCAGACAACACGACTCCACCCTTCCCACAAAATGACCCCAAACTCTTGGGAGCTGGGACAAATCCCCAGAGAGGGATACTCGTCCACAGTACCTGAGGCCACCGCTCCAATCCACGGCTATCCCGGACACAACATCCAGAGACAAAAGCCTGAAGGAACGCCTCCCACTCGCCCTTGTTTCAGAGGCCCAGGAGCTCCCTCTCGGGCTGTACATCCGGCCTGCCATACCCTAGGCGCCACTCCTAAGCTGAGTTTGTGTATTCAGACTTCTGTGCTCACAGCCTGGACCCACACACCTCCAGGCTAGGGCCTCTAGGGCCACAGCGAAAGATTTTGCCTCCGCTCTCCAAGGAAAGTGTGCCCAATCCATTGACCACAACACTACAGGTTAGGGAAAAGCTCCAAGGCCCCTGAGGCCATCAATAGTGTAGGCCCCCCTGGACTAAGAGGGGCTCTCTGACACCAGCGGAGCAACTATCTCCACTTAGACTCTCAGACAGTGTCCCCAGAGACAGAAGGTTGAAATGGACAGGCCCCCAGGCCCTAATCTGAACCTTAGCTTTGGTTTCCATGTTTCCGTTCTCAGAGGACTGTTTTCGTAGACCAGCACATGGGGCTTTTCTGAGGCACCAAACCAAACATCTCTCATCTCCACATGGGCAGCTTTCTTACTGGGATGTATCAAACACTTCAGGTAGGAGAGTTCCGCAGGGCCACTGAACAACCAGCACATTCCAAGGTCTCCATGGACCCAAACGCACATTATGACGCATCCTCAGGAGAGGCCATTCCAACTCAGCCCCCTGGGTCGCGTGTTCCAGAGGCAGCAGATCAAACATATCTTGTCGCTAATAGCCAATGGGAATGCGAGGCATGCTGTACAGGGATCCATCCTTCGAACCCTGCTCTCCAGTCCTTCCATGTGGTATGTCCTGGAGCCATGCAACAGGACTAGAATGTCCCGCAGAAGGAAACCTTGTGGTTTGGGGCAACCTCCAAACTCAGCGTGGGAAAACTTCCTTGGCCTCATGAGGCCCCCACTTCATGAAGGTGCCATCATGGACACATACTCCAGCCTCAGCCAACGTCTGATCCTCAGCCTGACTTCAGATGCAGGAGATTTTGATTCAGCCTCTGCAGAGTGGGCCTGCTCTGCCCTTGGCTCCAATCCTCACACTAGCTTGTGTTTTCAGACTTCCGTCCTCACACTCCTGGCCCACAAACCCTCCCTACTGGGAATTCTGGGGCCACAATGAAGCACTGTGCCTGCCTCCCAAGAGAAAAACATTGTCTATGGCGCTGCCCAGAAACCCCAAATGAGGATCAAACTGCTTGGCCCTCGGCAACACCCCAATTGCATAGGCTACCTTAAACAGTGATGCTCTGTCGCAAATAGCCTGAGCCCAGACCTTCCAACAGACACCGACACAGCTGGCTGCACACCCAGCACATTGGACCCGCCACTGCCTTAGGCCACCATCCATTCCCAACCTGGGTTTTCAGTCATCGGAACCTAGACCTTATCTCCAATCCCTGCACAGGGGGGAACCTGATGCACAAGTCAGAACCCCTCCTTCCCCCTGGCAAGAAACCTTGCTGCTGGCAGTGAGTCAAACCTTCAGTGTAGGAGAAAACGGCATGGCCCATGAGGCCACACCCAAGCGTGAGGGCCGCCTTGGGCACAAACACACATTGTGACCCTCAGCGTGAGTACCTTATTCAAGTAACGCCTCTCAGTGACTGGACCAAGAGCCCGCATATGTGGCTTGCCATGCCCATAGGCACCCAGGACTAACTAGATGGTGTGTATTCCAGTTGAGGGAACCCACTGCTGTGCTCTAGAGTCCCTCTCCTGGGGGGTCCCCTGTGGCAGAAAACAGTACTCTTCATTCCCACAGAATGAACACAAACACTTGGGAGCTTGGACAATCCCCTGAGAGGAAGGCTCTTCCTCGGCCTCTGAGACAACCCCTACCCTGACCGGACACTGTAAACGCAACACCCAGAGACAAAATCCTGAGTGACTGCCTCCCACTTGCCCTACTTTGATTTGCAGAGGATCTCCCCTCACGGACTAGAGATCAGGCCTGCCATTACATTGGCCCCTAGCTGAGCCAAGTTTGCTTTTTCAGACATCTGTCCCCACAGCCCTGGCAAACACAGCCTCTAGGCTGGGTCCTCTGGAGCCATACCACAGGACCGTGCCTGCTCTCTCCTGGGAAACTGTGTCCATTCCTTTGGCCACACACCTCCAGAATATGAGAAACCTCAAGGCCTCCGAGGACATCCCACTACTGGGAGCCTCACTGGACTCACAGGGGCATTCGGACACAAGCTGAGCAGCTACATCCATGAATGCATGCACACAGATGACAACAGAGATAGAAGGTTGAGCCGGACAGGCCTTTAGGCCGTAGTCTCAACTCTTACTTTGGTTTCCAGGTGTCACTCCTCAGAGGCTTTGGTTCGAAGAACAGGGTATGGGGCTTTCCTGAGGCACGGAACAGAACTCCTCTCGTCTCCACATGGGAAGTTTCCTTGTGGGAGCCGTGTCAAACACCTCATGTTGGAGAATCCTGCAGAGTCCCTGAGCCACCTCCACATTCCAAGGTCTCCCAGGCCACCAAGCCACAGTAGGACTCATCTTCAGGAGAGTCCATTTCAACTCTCCCCTCTGGGTAGCTCACCCAGGAGCCCGCAGATTGAGCCTGCCTTGTCCTGACTAAAGAGTGGGAATATGAGGTGGCGTTCCCAGGCAACCATGCTTAGTCAACTGCTCTCGAGTCTTTCCATATGGGGCCTCTTGGAACCATCCAATAGGACTCGACTGTCGTGCAGAAGGTAACCTTCAGTTTTGGAGCAGTTCACAAATCCCATCTTAGGCAAAACTTTCTGGCCTCATGAAGCCCCCACACCCTTCAGGAAGAGGCCATGCTGGACAAGAACTCTAGCCTGAGGCACGTCTCATAGTTGACATGACCTCAGTGCAGGAGATCCCGATTCAGCCTCTGCAGAGTGGGCATGCCGTGACCTCGGTCCCAACCCTCACGCTAGCTTGTGTTTTCAGACTTCCTTCCTCACACTCCTGGCAAACAAGCCCTCCGGACTAGGAACTCCAGAACCAAAACCCAGCCCAGTGTCTGCCCAACGGAAGAAAAACGTTTCCCTGTGGGGCTCTCCAGAAAACCCAGATGAGGATCAACCTGCTCGGGCCTCGACGGTACCCGAACTGGATAGGCTGCTCTGGGCACAGATGCTCTGCCTGACACAGCCTGAAGCCAGACGTCCAGACAGACAAGGAGACAGCTGGCCGCACACCCAGCACTTCGGACACGCCATGGTCTTATGCCGTCACCTCATCCTAACCTTGGTTTTCAGATATCTGAACCTAGGCATTATATCAATTCTCCACACAGCTGGGTATAGCAAGCACAAAACAGAACTCCTCCTTCCCCATGGCTGTCAAGCTTGCTCTTGGCATGGAGTCACACCTTCAGGGTGGGAGAAACCTTCATGGCCCCTGATGCCACGCCCAAACTTGAGTGCTGCTTGGGCACAAATTCACACTGTGATCCTCAGCATGAGCCCCATGTCAAAGAAAGGCCTGTCAGGACCTGGACCAAGAGCCCACATATGGGGCTTGCCAAGCCCCTATGCACCCAATCCTCACCACGGTTTGAATTTTCCAGTCGCCCCGCCCGTACCTGGAGCTCTGCTCTGGAATCCCTTTCTTGGAGAGACCCATGAGCCAGACAACACGACCCCACCCTTCCCACAAAATGACCCCAAACTCTTGGGAGCTGGGACAAATCCCCAGAGAGGGATACTCGTCCACAGTACCTGAGGCCACCGCTCCAATCCACGGCTATCCCGGACACCACATCCAGAGACAAAAGCCTGAAGGAACGCCTCCCACTCGCCCTTGTTTCAGAGGCCCAGGAACTCCCTCTCGGGCTGTACATCCGGCCTGCCATACCCTAGGCGCCACTCCTAAGCTGAGTTTGTGTATTCAGACTTCTGTGCTCACAGCCTGGACCCACACACCTCCAGGCTAGGGCCTCTAGGGCCACAGCGAAAGATTGTGCCTGCCCTCTCCAAGGAAAGTGTGCCCAATCCATTGACCACAACACTACAGGTTAGGGAAAAGCTCCAAGGCCCCTGAGGCCATCAATAGTGTAGGCCCCCCTGGACTAAGAGGGGCTCTCTGACACCAGCGGAGCAACTATCTCCACTTAGACTCTCAGACAGTGTCCCCAGAGACAGAAGGTTGAAATGGACAGGCCCCCAGGCCCTAATCTGAACCTTAGCTTTGGTTTCCATGTTTCCGTTCTCAGAGGACTGTTTTCGGAGACCAGCATATGGGGCTTTTCTGAGGCACCAAACCAAACCTCTCTCATCTCCACATGGGCAGCTTTCTTACTGGGATGTATCAAACACTTCAGGTAGGAGAGTTCCGCAGGGCCACTGAACAACCAGCACATTCCAAGGTCTCCATGGACCCAAACGCACATTATGACGCATCCTCAGGAGAGGCCATTTCATCTCAGCCCCCTGGGTCGCGTGTTCCAGAGGCAGCAGATCAAACATATCTTGTCGCTAATAGCCAATGGGAATGCGAGGCATGCTGTACAGGGATCCATCCTTCGAACCCTGCTCTCCAGTCCTTCCATGTGGTATGTCCTGGAGCCATGCAACAGGACTCGAATGTCCCGCAGAAGGAAACCTTGCGGTTTGGGGCAACCTCCAAACTCAGCGTGGGAAAACTTCCTTGGCCTCATGAGGCCCCCACTTCATGAAGGTGCCATCATGGACACATACTCCAGCCTCAGCCAACGTCTGATCCTCAGCCTGACTTCAGATGCAGGAGATTTTGATTCAGCCTCTGCAGAGTGGGCCTGCTCTGCCCTTGGCTCCAAACCTCACACTAGCTTGTGTATTCAGACTTCCGTCCTCACACTCCTGGCCCACAAACCCTCCCTACTGGGAATTCTGGGTCCTCAATGAAGCACTGTGCCTGCCTCCCAGGAGAAAAACATTGTCTATGGCGCTGCCCAGAAACCCCAAATGAGGATCAAACTGCTTGGCCCTCGGCAACACCCCAATTGCATAGGCTACCTTAAACAGTGATGCTCTGTCGCAAATAGCCTGAGCCCAGACCTTCCAACAGACACCGACACAGCTGGCTGCACACCCAGCACATTGGACCCGCCACTGCCTTAGGCCACCATCCATTCCCAACCTGGGTTTTCAGTCATCGGAACCTAGACCTTATCTCCAATCCCTGCACAGGGGGGAACCTGATGCACAAGTCAGAACCCCTCCTTCCCCCTGGCAAGAAACCTTGCTGCTGGCAGTGAGTCAAACCTTCAGTGTAGGAGAAAACGGCATGGCCCATGAGGCCACGCCCAAGCGTGAGGGCCGCCTTGGGCACAAACACACATTGTGACCCTCAGCGTGAGTACCTTATTCAAGTAACGCCTCTCAGTGACTGGACCAAGAGCCCGCATATGTGGCTTGCCATGCCCATAGGCACCCAGGACTAACTAGATGGTGTGTATTCCAGTTGAGGGAACCCACTGCTGTGCTCTAGAGTCCCTCTCCTGGGGGGTCCCCTGTGGCAGAAAACAGTACTCTTCATTCCCACAGAATGAACACAAACACTTGGGAGCTTGGACAATCCCCTGAGATGAAGGCTCTTCCTCGGCCTCTGAGACAACCCCTACCCTGACCGGACACTGTAAACGCAACACCCAGAGACAAAATCCTGAGTGACTGCCTCCCACTTGCCCTACTTTGATTTGCAGAGGATCTCCCCTCACGGACTAGAGATCAGGCCTGCCATTACATTGGCCCCTAGCTGAGCCAAGTTTGCTTTTTCAGACATCTGTCCCCACAGCCCTGGCAAACACAGCCTCTAGGCTGGGTCCTCTGGAGCCATACCACAGGACCGTGCCTGCTCTCTCCTGGGAAACTGTGTCCATTCCTTTGGCCACACACCTCCAGAATATGAGAAACCTCAAGGCCTCCGAGGACATCCCACTACTGGGAGCCTCACTGGACTCACAGGGGCATTCGGACACAAGCTGAGCAGCTACATCCATGAATGCATGCACACAGATGACAACAGAGATAGAAGGTTGAGCCGGACAGGCCTTTAGGCCGTAGTCTCAACTCTTACTTTGGTTTCCAGGTGTCACTCCTCAGAGGCTTTGGTTCGAAGAACAGGGTATGGGGCTTTCCTGAGGCACGGAACAGAACTCCTCTCGTCTCCACATGGGAAGTTTCCTTGTGGGAGCCGTGTCAAACACCTCATGTTGGAGAATCCTGCAGAGTCCCTGAGCCACCTCCACATTCCAAGGTCTCCCAGGCCACCAAGCCACAGTAGGACTCATCTTCAGGAGAGTCCATTTCAACTCTCCCCTCTGGGTAGCTCACCCAGGAGCCCGCAGATTGAGCCTGCCTTGTCCTGACTAAAGAGTGGGAATATGAGGTGGCGTTCCCAGGCATCCATGCTTAGTCAACTGCTCTCGAGTCTTTCCATATGGGGCCTCTTGGAACCATCCAATAGGACTCGACTGTCGTGCAGAAGGTAACCTTCAGTTTTGGAGCAGTTCACAAATCCCATCTTAGGCAAAACTTTCTGGCCTCATGAAGCCCCCACACCCTTCAGGAAGAGGCCATGCTGGACAAGAACTCTAGCCTGAGGCACGTCTCATAGTTGACATGACCTCAGTGCAGGAGATCCCGATTCAGCCTCTGCAGAGTGGGCATGCCGTGACCTCGGTCCCAACCCTCACGCTAGCTTGTGTTTTCAGACTTCCTTCCTCACACTCCTGGCAAACAAGCCCTCCGGACTAGGAACTCCAGAACCAAAACCCAGCCCAGTGTCTGCCCAACGGAAGAAAAACGTTTCCCTGTGGGGCTCTCCAGAAAACCCAGATGAGGATCAACCTGCTCGGGCCTCGACGGTACCCGAACTGGATAGGCTGCTCTGGGCACAGATGCTCTGCCTGACACAGCCTGAAGCCAGACGTCCAGACAGACAAGGAGACAGCTGGCCGCACACCCAGCACTTCGGACACGCCATGGTCTTATGCCGTCACCTCATCCTAACCTTGGTTTTCAGATATCTGAACCTAGGCATTATATCAATTCTCCACACAGCTGGGTATAGCAAGCACAAAACAGAACTCCTCCTTCCCCATGGCTGTCAAGCTTGCTCTTGGCATGGAGTCACACCTTCAGGGTGGGAGAAACCTTCATGGCCCCTGATGCCACGCCCAAACTTGAGTGCTGCTTGGGCACAAATTCACACTGTGATCCTCAGCATGAGCCCCATGTCAAAGAAAGGCCTGTCAGGACCTGGACCAAGAGCCCACATATGGGGCTTGCCAAGCCCCTATGCACCCAATCCTCACCACGGTTTGAATTTTCCAGTCGCCCCGCCCGTACCTGGAGCTCTGCTCTGGAATCCCTTTCTTGGAGAGACCCATGAGCCAGACAACACGACCCCACCCTTCCCACAAAATGACCCCAAACTCTTGGGAGCTGGGACAAATCCCCAGAGAGGGATACTCGTCCACAGTACCTGAGGCCACCGCTCCAATCCACGGCTATCCCGGACACCACATCCAGAGACAAAAGCCTGAAGGAACGCCTCCCACTCGCCCTTGTTTCAGAGGCCCAGGAACTCCCTCTCGGGCTGTACATCCGGCCTGCCATACCCTAGGCGCCACTCCTAAGCTGAGTTTGTGTATTCAGACTTCTGTGCTCACAGCCTGGACCCACACACCTCCAGGCTAGGGCCTCTAGGGCCACAGCGAAAGATTGTGCCTGCCCTCTCCAAGGAAAGTGTGCCCAATCCATTGACCACAACACTACAGGTTAGGGAAAAGCTCCAAGGCCCCTGAGGCCATCAATAGTGTAGGCCCCCCTGGACTAAGAGGGGCTCTCTGACACCAGCGGAGCAACTATCTCCACTTAGACTCTCAGACAGTGTCCCCAGAGACAGAAGGTTGAAATGGACAGGCCCCCAGGCCCTAATCTGAACCTTAGCTTTGGTTTCCATGTTTCCGTTCTCAGAGGACTGTTTTCGGAGACCAGCATATGGGGCTTTTCTGAGGCACCAAACCAAACCTCTCTCATCTCCACATGGGCAGCTTTCTTACTGGGATGTATCAAACACTTCAGGTAGGAGAGTTCCGCAGGGCCACTGAACAACCAGCACATTCCAAGGTCTCCATGGACCCAAACGCACATTATGACGCATCCTCAGGAGAGGCCATTTCATCTCAGCCCCCTGGGTCGCGTGTTCCAGAGGCAGCAGATCAAACATATCTTGTCGCTAATAGCCAATGGGAATGCGAGGCATGCTGTACAGGGATCCATCCTTCGAACCCTGCTCTCCAGTCCTTCCATGTGGTATGTCCTGGAGCCATGCAACAGGACTCGAATGTCCCGCAGAAGGAAACCTTGTGGTTTGGGGCAACCTCCAAACTCAGCGTGGGAAAACTTCCTTGGCCTCATGAGGCCCCCACTTCATGAAGGTGCCATCATGGACACATACTCCAGCCTCAGCCAACGTCTGATCCTCAGCCTGACTTCAGATGCAGGAGATTTTGATTCAGCCTCTGCAGAGTGGGCCTGCTCTGCCCTTGGCTCCAAACCTCACACTAGCTTGTGTTTTCAGACTTCCGTCCTCACACTCCTGGCCCACAAACCCTCCCTACTGGGAATTCTGGGGCCACAATGAAGCACTGTGCCTGCCTCCCAAGAGAAAAACATTGTCTATGGCGCTGCCCAGAAACCCCAAATGAGGATCAATCTGCTTGGCCCTCGGCAACACCCCAATTGCATAGGCTACCTTAAACAGTGATGCTCTGTCGCAAATAGCCTGAGCCCAGACCTTCCAACAGACACCGACACAGCTGGCTGCACACCCAGCACATTGGACCCGCCACTGCCTTAGGCCACCATCCATTCCCAACCTGGGTTTTCTGTCATCGGAACCTAGACCTTATCTCCAATCCCTGCACAGGGGGGAACCTGATGCACAAGTCAGAACCCCTCCTTCCCCCTGGCAAGAAACCTTGCTGCTGGCAGTGAGTCAAACCTTCAGTGTAGGAGAAAACGTCATGGCCCATGAGGCCACGCCCAAGCGTGAGGGCCGCCTTGGGCACAAACACACATTGTGACCCTCAGCGTGAGTACCTTATTCAAGTAACGCCTCTCAGTGACTGGACCAAGAGCCCGCATATGTGGCTTGCCATGCCCATAGGCACCCAGGACTAACTAGATGGTGTGTATTCCAGTTGAGGGAACCCACTGCTGTGCTCTAGAGTCCCTCTCCTGGGGGGTCCCCTGTGGCAGAAAACAGTACTCTTTATTCCCACAGAATGAACACAAACACTTGGGAGCTTGGACAATCCCCCGAGAGGAAGGCTCTTCCTCGGCCTCTGAGACAACCCCTACCCTGACCGGACACTGTAAACGCAACACCCAGAGACAAAATCCTGAGTGACTGCCTCCCACTTGCCCTACTTTGATTTCCAGAGGATCTCCCCTCACGGACTAGAGATCAGGCCTGCCATTACATTGGCCCCTAGCTGAGCCAAGTTTGCTTTTTCAGACCTCTGTCCCCACAGCCCTGGCAAACACAGCCTCTAGGCTGGGTCCTCTGGAGCCATACCACAGGACCGTGCCTGCTCTCTCCTGGGAAACTGTGTCCATTCCTTTGGCCACACACCTCCAGAATATGAGAAACCTCAAGGCCTCCGAGGACATCCCACTACTGGGAGCCTCACTGGACTCACAGGGGCATTCGGACACAAGCTGAGCAGCTACATCCATGAATGCATGCACACAGATGACAACAGAGGTAGAAGGTTGAGCCGGACAGGCCTTTAGGCCGTAGTCTCAACTCTTACTTTGGTTTCCAGGTGTCACTCCTCAGAGGCTTTGGTTCGAAGAACAGGGTATGGGGCTTTCCTGAGGCACGGAACAGAACTCCTCTCGTCTCCACATGGGAAGTTTCCTTGTGGGAGCCGTGTCAAACACCTCATGTTGGAGAATCCTGCAGAGTCCCTGAGCCACCTCCACATTCCAAGGTCTCCCAGGCCACCAAGCCACAGTAGGACTCATCTTCAGGAGAGTCCATTTCAACTCTCCCCTCTGGGTAGCTCACCCAGGAGCCCGCAGATTGAGCCTGCCTTGTCCTGACTAAAGAGTGGGAATATGAGGTGGCGTTCCCAGGCATCCATGCTTAGACACCTGCTCTCGAGTCTTTCCATATGGGGCCTCTTGGAACCATCCAATAGGACTCGACTGTCGTGCAGAAGGTAACCTTCAGTTTTGGAGCAGTTCACAAATCCCATCGTAGGCAAAACTTTCTGGCCTCATGAAGCCCCCACACCCTTCAGGAAGAGGCCATGCTGGACAAGAACTCTAGCCTGAGGCACGTCTCATAGTTGACATGACCTCAGTGCAGGAGATCCCGATTCAGCCTCTGCAGAGTGGGCATGCCGTGACCTCGGTCCCAAACCTCACGCTAGCTTGTGTTTTCAGACTTCCTTCCTCACACTCCTGACAAACAAGCCCTCCGGACTAGGAACTCCAGAACCAAAACCCAGCCCAGTGTCTGCCCAACGGAAGAAAAACGTTTCCCTGTGGGGCTCTCCAGAAAACCCAGATGAGGATCAACCTGCTCGGGCCTCAACGGTACCCGAACTGGATAGGCTGCTCTGGGCACTCATGCTCTGCCTGACACAGCCTGACGCCTGACGTCCAGACAGACAAGGAGACAGCTGGCCGCACACCCAGCACTTCGGACACGCCATGGTCTTATGCCGTCACCTCATCCTAACCTTGGTTTTCAGATATCTGAACCTAAACATTATATCAATTCTCCACACAGCTGGGTATAGCAAGCACAAAACAGAACTCCTCCTTCCCCATGGCTGTCAAGCTTACTCTTGGCATGGACTCACACCTTCAGGGTGGGAGAAACCTTCATGGCCCCTGATGCCACGCCCAAACTTGAGTGCTGCTTGGGCACAAATTCACACTGTGACCCTCAGCATGAGCCCCATGTCAAAGAAAGGCCTGTCAGGGCCTGGACCAAGAGCCCACATATGGGGCTTGCCAAGCCCCTATGCACCCAATCCTCACCACGGTGTGAATTTTCCAGTCGCCCCGCCCGTACCTGGAGCTCTGCTCTGGAATCCCTTTCTTGGAGAGACCCATGAGCCAAACAACACGACCCCACCCTTCCCACAAAATGACCCCAAACTCTTGGGAGCTGGGACAAATCCCCAGAGAGGGATACTCGTCCACAGTACCTGAGGCCACCGCTCCAATCCACGGCTATCCCGGACACCACATCCAGAGACAAAAGCCTGAAGGAACGCCTCCCACTCGCCCTTGTTTCAGAGGCCCAGGAGCTCCCTCTCGGGCTGTACATCCGGCCTGCCATACCCTAGGCGCCACTCATAAGCTGAGTTGGTGTATTCAGACTTCTGTGCCCACAGCCTGGACCCACACACCTCCAGGCTAGGGCCTCTAGGGCCACAGCGAAAGATTGTGCCTTCCCTCTCCAAGGAAAGTGTGCCCAATCCATTGACCACAACACTACAGGTTAGGGAAAAGCTCCAAGGCCCCTGAGGCCATCAATAGTGTAGGCCCCCCTGGACTAAGAGGGGCTCTCTGACACCAGCGGAGCAACTATCTCCACTTAGACTCTCAGACAGTGTCCCCAGAGACAGAAGGTTGAAATGGACAGTCCCCAGGCCCTAATCTGAACCTTAGCTTTGGTTTCCATGTTTCCGTTCTCAGAGGACTGTTTTCGTAGACCAGCATATGGGGCTTTTCTGAGGCACCAAACCAAACCTCTCTCATCTCCACATGGGCAGCTTTCTTACTGGGATGTATCAAACACTTCAGGTAGGAGAGTTCCACAGGGCCACTGAACAACCAGCACATTCCAAGGTCTCCATGGACCCAAACGCACATTATGACGCATCCTCAGGAGAGGCCATTTCATCTCAGCCCCCTGGTCGCGTGTTCCAGAGGCAGCAGATCAAACATATCTTGTCGCTAATAGCCAATGGGAATGTGAGGCATGCTGTACAGGGATCCATCCTTCGAACCCTGCTCTCCAGTCCTTCCATGTGGTATGTCCTGGAGCCATGCAACAGGACTCGAATGTCCCGCAGAAGGAAACCTTGTGGTTTGGGGCAACCTCCAAACTCAGCGTGGGAAAACTTCCTTGGCCTCATGAGGCCCCCACTTCATGAAGGTGCCATCATGGACACATACTCCAGCCTCAGCCAACGTCTGATCCTCAGCCTGACTTCAGATGCAGGAGATTTTGATTCAGCCTCTGCAGAGTGGGCCTGCTCTGCCCTTGGCTCCAAACCTCACACTAGCTTGTGTTTTCAGACTTCCGTCCTCACACTCCTGGCCCACAAACCCTCCCTACTGGGAATTCTGGGGCCACAATGAAGCACTGTGCCTGCCTCCCAAGAGAAAAACATTGTCTATGGCGCTGCCCAGAAACCCCAAATGAGGATCAATCTGCTTGGCCCTCGGCAACACCCCAATTGCATAGGCTACCTTAAACAGTGATGCTCTGTCGCAAATAGCCTGAGCCCAGACCTTCCAACAGACACCGACACAGCTGGCTGCACACCCAGCACATTGGACCCGCCACTGCCTTAGGCCACCATCCATTCCCAACCTGGGTTTTCTGTCATCGGAACCTAGACCTTATCTCCAATCCCTGCACAGGGGGGAACCTGATGCACAAGTCAGAACCCCTCCTTCCCCCTGGCAAGAAACCTTGCTGCTGGCAGTGAGTCAAACCTTCAGTGTAGGAGAAAACGTCATGGCCCATGAGGCCACGCCCAAGCGTGAGGGCCGCCTTGGGCACAAACACACATTGTGACCCTCAGCGTGAGTACCTTATTCAAGTAACGCCTCTCAGTGACTGGACCAAGAGCCCGCATATGTGGCTTGCCATGCCCATAGGCACCCAGGACTAACTAGATGGTGTGTATTCCAGTTGAGGGAACCCACTGCTGTGCTCTAGAGTCCCTCTCCTGGGGGGTCCCCTGTGGCAGAAAACAGTACTCTTCATTCCCACAGAATGAACACAAACACTTGGGAGCTTGGACAATCCCCCGAGAGGAAGGCTCTTCCTCGGCCTCTGAGACAACCCCTACCCTGACCGGACACTGTAAACGCAACACCCAGAGACAAAATCCTGAGTGACTGCCTCCCACTTGCCCTACTTTGATTTCCAGAGGATCTCCCCTCACGGACTAGAGATCAGGCCTGCCATTACATTGGCCCCTAGCTGAGCCAAGTTTGCTTTTTCAGACCTCTGTCCCCACAGCCCTGGCAAACACAGCCTCTAGGCTGGGTCCTCTGGAGCCATACCACAGGACCGTGCCTGCTCTCTCCTGGGAAACTGTGTCCATTCCTTTGGCCACACACCTCCAGAATATGAGAAACCTCAAGGCCTCCGAGGACATCCCACTACTGGGAGCCTCACTGGACTCACAGGGGCATTCGGACACAAGCTGAGCAGCTACATCCATGAATGCATGCACACAGATGACAACAGAGATAGAAGGTTGAGCCGGACAGGCCTTTAGGCCGTAGTCTCAACTCTTACTTTGGTTTCCAGGTGTCACTCCTCAGAGGCTTTGGTTCGAAGAACAGGGTATGGGGCTTTCCTGAGGCACGGAACAGAACTCCTCTCGTCTCCACATGGGAAGTTTCCTTGTGGGAGCCGTGTCAAACACCTCATGTTGGAGAATCCTGCAGAGTCCCTGAGCCACCTCCACATTCCAAGGTCTCCCAGGCCACCAAGCCACAGTAGGACTCATCTTCAGGAGAGTCCATTTCAACTCTCCCCTCTGGGTAGCTCACCCAGGAGCCCGCAGATTGAGCCTGCCTTGTCCTGACTAAAGAGTGGGAATATGAGGTGGCGTTCCCAGGCATCCATGCTTAGACACCTGCTCTCGAGTCTTTCCATATGGGGCCTCTTGGAACCATCCAATAGGACTCGACTGTCGTGCAGAAGGTAACCTTCAGTTTTGGAGCAGTTCACAAATCCCATCGTAGGCAAAACTTTCTGGCCTCATGAAGCCCCCACACCCTTCAGGAAGAGGCCATGCTGGACAAGAACTCTAGCCTGAGGCACGTCTCATAGTTGACATGACCTCAGTGCAGGAGATCCCGATTCAGCCTCTGCAGAGTGGGCATGCCGTGACCTCGGTCCCAAACCTCACGCTAGCTTGTGTTTTCAGACTTCCTTCCTCACACTCCTGACAAACAAGCCCTCCGGACTAGGAACTCCAGAACCAAAACCCAGCCCAGTGTCTGCCCAACGGAAGAAAAACGTTTCCCTGTGGGGCTCTCCAGAAAACCCAGATGAGGATCAACCTGCTCGGGCCTCAACGGTACCCGAACTGGATAGGCTGCTCTGGGCACTCATGCTCTGCCTGACACAGCCTGACGCCTGACGTCCAGACAGACAAGGAGACAGCTGGCCGCACACCCAGCACTTCGGACACGCCATGGTCTTATGCCGTCACCTCATCCTAACCTTGGTTTTCAGATATCTGAACCTAAACATTATATCAATTCTCCACACAGCTGGGTATAGCAAGCACAAAACAGAACTCCTCCTTCCCCATGGCTGTCAAGCTTACTCTTGGCATGGAGTCACACCTTCAGGGTGGGAGAAACCTTCATGGCCCCTGATGCCACGCCCAAACTTGAGTGCTGCTTGGGCACAAATTCACACTGTGACCCTCAGCATGAGCCCCATGTCAAAGAAAGGCCTGTCAGGGCCTGGACCAAGAGCCCACATATGGGGCTTGCCAAGCCCCTATGCACCCAATCCTCACCACGGTGTGAATTTTCCAGTCGCCCCGCCCGTACCTGGAGCTCTGCTCTGGAATCCCTTTCTTGGAGAGACCCATGAGCCAAACAACACGACCCCACCCTTCCCACAAAATGACCCCAAACTCTTGGGAGCTGGGACAAATCCCCAGAGAGGGATACTCGTCCACAGTACCTGAGGCCACCGCTCCAATCCACGGCTATCCCGGACACCACATCCAGAGACAAAAGCCTGAAGGAACGCCTCCCACTCGCCCTTGTTTCAGAGGCCCAGGAGCTCCCTCTCGGGCTGTACATCGGGCCTGCCATACCCTAGGCGCCACTCCTAAGCTGAGTTTGTGTATTCAGACTTCTGTGCCCACAGCCTGGACCCACACACCTCCAGGCTAGGGCCTCTAGGGCCACAGCGAAAGATTGTGCCTTCCCTCTCCAAGGAAAGTGTGCCCAATCCATTGACCACAACACTACAGGTTAGGGAAAAGCTCCAAGGCCCCTGAGGCCATCAATAGTGTAGGCCCCCCTGGACTAAGAGGGGCTCTCTGACACCAGCGGAGCAACTATCTCCACTTAGACTCTCAGACAGTGTCCCCAGAGACAGAAGGTTGAAATGGACAGTCCCCCAGGCCCTAATCTGAACCTTAGCTTTGGTTTCCATGTTTCCGTTCTCAGAGGACTGTTTTCGTAGACCAGCATATGGGGCTTTTCTGAGGCACCAAACCAAACCTCTCTCATCTCCACATGGGCAGCTTTCTTACTGGGATGTATCAAACACTTCAGGTAGGAGAGTTCCGCAGGGCCACTGAACAACCAGCACATTCCAAGGTCTCCATGGACCCAAACGCACATTATGACGCATCCTCAGGAGAGGCCATTTCATCTCAGCCCCCTGGGTCGCGTGTTCCAGAGGCAGCAGATCAAACATATCTTGTCGCTAATAGCCAATGGGAATGCGAGGCATGCTGTACAGGGATCCATCCTTCGAACCCTGCTCTAGGTCCTTCCGTATGGTATGTCCTGGAGCCATGCAACAGGACTCGAATGTCCCGCAGAAGGAAACCTTGTGGTTTGGGGCAACCTTCAAACTCAGCGTGGGAAAACTTCCTTGGCCTCATGAGGCCCCCACTTCATGAAGGTGCCATCATGGACACATACTCCAGCCTCAGACAACGTCTGATCCTCAGCCTGACTTCAGATGCAGGAGATTTTGATTCAGCCTCTGCAGAGTGGGCCTGCTCTGCCCTTGGCTCCAATCCTCACACTAGCTTTTGTTTTCAGACTTCCGTCCTCACACTCCTGGCCCACAAACCCTCCCTACTGGGAATTCTGGGGCCACAATGAAGCACTTTGCCTGCCTCCCAGGAGAAAAACATTGTCTATGGCGCTGCCCAAAAACCCCAAGTGAGGATCAATCTGATTGGCCCTCGGCAACACCCCAATTGCATAGGCTACCTTAAACAGTGATGCTCTGTCGCAAAAAGCCTGAGCCCAGACCTTCCAACAGACACCGACACAGCTGGCTGCACACCCAGCACATTGGACCCGCCACTGCCTTAGGCCACCATCCATTCCCAACCTGGGTTTTCAGTCATCGGAACCTAGACCTTATCTCCAATCCCTGCACAGGGGGGAACCTGATGCACAAGTCAGAACCCCTCCTTCCCCCTGGCAAGAAACCTTGCTGCTGGCAGTGAGTCAAACCTTCAGTGTAGGAGAAAACGGCATGGCCCATGAGGCCACGCCCAAGCGTGAGGGCCGCCTTGGGCACAAACACACATTGTGACCCTCAGCGTGAGTACCTTATTCAAGTAACGCCTCTCAGTGACTGGACCAAGAGCCCGCATATGTGGCTTGCCATGCCCATAGGCACCCAGGACTAACTAGATGGTGTGTATTCCAGTTGAGGGAACCCACTGCTGTGCTCTAGAGTCCCTCTCCTGGGGGGTCCCCTGTGGCAGAAAACAGTACTCTTCATTCCGACAGAATGAACACAAACACTCGGGAGCTTGGACAATCCCCTGAGAAGAAGGCTCTTCCTCGGCCTCTGAGACAACCCCTACCCTGACCGGACACTGTAAACGCAACACCCAGAGACAAAATCCTGAGTGACTGCCTCCCACTTGCCCTACTTTGATTTCCAGAGGATCTCCTCTCACAGACTAGAGATCAGGCCTGCCATTACATTGGCCCCTAGCTGAGCCAAGTTTGCTTTTTCAGACATCTGTCCCCACAGCCCTGGCAAACAGAGCCTCTAGGCTGGGTCCTCTGGAGCCATACCACAGGACCGTGCCTGCTCTCTCCTGGGAAATTGTGTCCATTCCTTTGGCCACACACCTTCAGAATATGAGAAACCTCAAGGCCTCCGAGGACATCCCACTACTGGGAGCCTCACTGGACTCACAGGGGCATTCGGACACAAGCTGAGCAGCTACATCCATGAATGCATGCACACAGATGACAACAGAGATAGAACGTTGAGCCGGACAGGCCTTTAGGCCGTAGTCTCAACTCTTACTTTGGTTTCCAGGTGTCACTCTTCAGAGGCTTTGGTTCGAAGAACAGGGTATGGGGCTTTCCTGAGGCACGGAACAGAACTCCTCTCGTCTCCACATGGGAAGTTTCCTTGTGGGAGCCGTGTCAAACACCTCATGTTGGAGAATCCTGCAGAGTCCCTGAGCCACCTCCACATTCCAAGGTCTCCCAGGCCACCAAGCCACAGTAGGACTCATCTTCAGGAGAGTCCATTTCAACTCTCCCCTCTGGGTAGCTCACCCAGGAGCCCGCAGATTGAGCCTGCCTTGTCCTGACTAAAGAGTGGGAATATGAGGTGGCGTTCCCAGGCATCCATGCTTAGACACCTGCTCTCGAGTCTTTCCATATGGGGCCTCTTGGAACCATCCAATAGGACTCGACTGTCGTGCAGAAGGTAACCTTCAGTTTTGGAGCAGTTCACAAATCCCACCGTAGGCAAAACTTTCTGGTCTCATGAAGCCCCCACACCCTTCAGGAAGAGGCCATACTGGACAAGAACTCTAGCCTGAGGCACGTCTCATAGTTGACATGACCTCAGTGCAGGAGATCCCGATTCAGCCTCTGCAGAGTGGGCATGCCGTGACCTCGGTCCCAAACCTCACGCTAGCTTGTGTTTTCAGACTTCCTTCCTCACACTCCTGACAAACAAGCCCTCCGGACTACGAACTCCAGAACCACAACCCAGCCCAGTGTCTGCCCAACGGAAGAAAAACGTTTCCCTGTGGGGCTCTCCAGAAAACCCAGATGAGGATCAACCTGCTCGGGCCTCGACGGTACCCGAACTGGATAGGCTGCTCTGGGCACTCATGCTCTGCCTGACACAGCCTGACGCCAGACGTCCAGACAGACAAGGAGACAGCTGGCCGCACACCCAGCACTTCGGACACGCCATGGTCTTATGCCGTCACCTCATCCTAACCTTGGTTTTCAGATATCTGAACCTAGACATTATATCAATTCTCCACACAGCTGGGTATAGCAAGCACAAAACAGAACTCCTCCTTCCCCATGGCTGTCAAGCTTGCTCTTGGCATGGAGTCACACCTTCAAGGTGGGAGAAACCTTCATGGCCCCTGATGCCACGCCCAAACTTGAGTGCTGCTTGGGCACAAATTCACACTGTGACCCTCAGCATGAGCCCCATGTCAAAGAAAGGCCTGTCAGGGCCTGGACCAAGAGCCCACATATGGGGCTTGCCAAGCCCCTATGCACCCAATCCTCACCACGTTGTGAATTTTCCAGTCGCCCCGCCCGTCCCTGGAGCTCTGCTCTGGAATCCCTTTCTTGGAGAGACCCATGAGCCAGACAACACGACTCCACCCTTCCCACAAAATGACCCCAAACTCTTGGGAGCTGGGACAAATCCCCAGAGAGGGATACTCGTCCACAGTACCTGAGGCCACTGCTCCAATCCACGGCTATCCCGGACACAACATCCAGAGACAAAAGCCTGAAGGAACGCCTCCCACTCGCCCTTGTTTCAGAGGCCCAGGAGCTCCCTCTCGGGCTGTACATCGGGCCTGCCATACCCTAGGCGCCACTCCTAAGCTGAGTTGGTGTATTCAGACTTCTGTGCCCACAGCCTGGACCCACACAACATCCAGGCTAGGGCCTCTGGACCAAACAACGAAAGATTGTGCCTGCCCTCTCCAAGGAAAGTGTGCCCAATCCATTGACCACAACCCTACAGGTTAGGGAAAAGCTCCAAGGTCCCTGAGGCCATCAATAGTATAGGCCACCCTGGACTAAGAGGGGCTCTCTGACACCAGCGGAGCAACTATCTCCACTTAGACTCTCAAACAGGGTCCCCAGAGACAGAAGGTTGAAAAGGACAGGCCCCCAGGCCCTAATCTGAACCTTAGCTTTGGTTTCCATGTTTCCGTTCTCAGAGGACTGTTTTCGTAGACCAGCACATGGGGCTTTTCTGAGGCACCAAACCAAACATCTCTCATCTCCACATGGGCAGCTTTCTTACTGGGATGTATCAAACACTTCAGGTAGGAGAGTTCCGCAGGGCCACTGAACAACCAGCACATTCCAAGGTCTCCATGGACCCAAACGCACATTATGACGCATCCTCAGGAGAGGCCATTTCATCTCAGCCCCCTGGGTCGCGTGTTCCAGAGGCAGCAGATCAAACATATCTTGTCGCTAATAGCCAATGGGAATGCGAGGCATGCTGTACAGGGATCCATCCTTCGAACCCTGCTCTCCAGTCCTTCCATATGGTATGTCCTGGAGCCATGTAAAAGGACTCGAATGTCCCGCAGAAGGAAACCTTGTGGTTTGGGGCAACCTCCAAACTCAGCGTGGGAAAACTTCCTTGGCCTCATGAGGCCCCCACTTCATGAAGGTGCCATCATGGACACATACTCCAGCCTCAGACAACGTCTGATCTTCAGCCTGACTTCAGATGCAGGAGATTTTGATTCAGCCTCTGCAGAGTGGGCCTGCTCTGCCCTTGGCTCCAATCCTCACACTAGCTTGTGTTTTCAGACTTCCGTCCTCACACTCCTGGGCAACAAGCCCTCCCTACTGGGAATTCTGGGGCCACAATGAAGCACTGTGCCTTCCTTCCAGGAGAAAAACATTGTCTATGGCGCTGCCCAGAAACCCCAAATGAGGATCAAACTGCTTGGCCCTCGGCAACACCCCAATTGCATAGGCTACCTTAAACAGTGATGCTCTGTCGCAAATAGCCTGAGCCCAGACCTTCCAACAGACACCGACACAGCTGGCTGCACACCCAGCACATTGGACCCGCCACTGCCTTAGGCCACCATCCATTCCTAACCTGGGTTTTCAGTCATCGGAACCTAGACCTTATCTCCAATCCCTGCACAGTGGGGAACCTGATGCACAAGTCAGAACCCCTCCTTCCCCATGGCAAGAAACCTTGCTGCTGGCAGTGAGTCAAACCTTCAGTGTAGGAGAAAACGGCATGGTCCATGAGGCCACGCCCAAGCGTGAGGGCTGTTTTGGGCACAAACACACATTGTGACTCTGAGCGTGAGTACCTTATTCAAGTAACGCCTCTCAGTGACTGGACCAAGAGCCCGCATATGTGGCTTGCCATGCCCATAGGCACCCAGGACTAACTAGATGTTGTGTATTCCAGTTGAGGGAACCCACTGCTGTGCTCTAGAGTCCCTCTCCTGGGGGGTCCCCTGTGGCAGAAAACAGTACTCTTCATTCCCACAGAATGAACACAAACACTTGGGAGCTTGGACAATCCCCCGAGAGGAAGGCTCTTCCTCGGCCTCTGAGACAACCCCTAACCTGACCGGACACTGTAAACGCAACACCCAGAGACAAAATCCTGAGTGACTGCCTCCCACTTGCCCTACTTTGATTTCCAGAGGATCTCCCCTCACGGACTGGAGATC
>NW_028134641.1:0-83000 GCF_964662115.1 Mustela nivalis | reverse complement strand
TGGCCTTGACCTTAAACCTGACCCTAACCCTGAATGTACACCTAACTCTGACCCAATCCAAGATCCTGAACATAATCGTAACCCTAAAGCTAACCCTGATTCTTAACCTACTCATAAAACAGATCCTAAACATAAAGCTGACCTTACCATAACCATGAACCTAACCCTGACCCTGACCCTAACCCTGACACTAAACCTGTCCCAAACCTAACCCTAACCCTGACATGAACCTTGCCCCCAAACCAAAACTTGAACCTGACCCTAAATCTGACCATGACCCTGAACCTGCCCCTAAACCTAACCGTCACCCTAACACTGACCCTGACCCTGACTCTGATCGTTACGCTAACCGTGACCCTACTGTGAGCCTGACCCTAAACCTAACCATGAACCTAACCCTAACCCTGACCCCTACCCTAAGCCTTACGCTAACCCTGACCCCAACGAGGTCTAAACCTAACCCTGACCCTAAGTCTTTGTAAACCCTAACCCTAACACTAACCTAGTCTAAACCCAGCTCTGTTGCCTCCAGCGGGGAAAACAGCTGCACCCAGGCCTCCCAAGGGCTGGGTGGAGTCTGAATGGGGGTCACTGGATGGGCACTGCATTGAGTGGAGTGTGAGCCTGAGCAGCTTGCGCACCGGTGGCTCAGGGAGCTTTGCTACAGCAGGAAGTTCGGTAAGGAGCCCCCAGGCAGTGGTGGCCTCACTTCCCTGACGACAGAGCCCTACGGAATTGCAACCCATGTATCCAGGCAACCCATTACAGAGAAAAAACCCCTGCCCAGCTCATTTCTAGGCACATCCTAAAGGAAGCGACATGTTCTTCTGCTGTACTGAAGCCGGGAGGATGCAGGGAGAAGAGAGCTCACCCGCCAGACACGTCGCCTCCCTTCAGGTCATATCATGTTTCCCCAATGCCTCAGACCCTTTGGCTAATAAAATCAAAAGGTGACACCAGGGGGCTCAGAGTCAGAGAGTCCCACACCTTCTGATCCACGGGTGTAGCCCTAGGTCTCTTCCCCGTTTCTGTGTGTGTGTGTGTGCCTCTGGGTGTCTGTGTGTCTGTGTGTAAAGAGGACCTTGCCATGCCATCGTGGGAGGAGATGCCCCAAGCAGGATCAGGCTGATGAGGGTTTAGATGTCTGGTGGGCAAGTTATGTTCACACACCAGTTTAAGGCTGGTTAAGTGGGATCGGGTGGAGGGTCTACACCCTTCTGCACAGGGTTTATCCTGAGACCCTGAACGGATGGGTCCATGACCCAGGAGCGGGGCTAACCCTAACAGTAACCACTAACCCTGACCCTGACACTGACTGTGAGCCTGCCCCAAACCCTAACCCAAACGCTGACACTGACCCTGACCCGGACACATTATGCCCCGCCCATGCTTAAGTACGAAGAGGGCACAAACACGCATTTTGACCCTCAGCGTGAGTCCTGTCCTCTAGTAAGTCTTCTCAGTGGCTGGACCATTAGACGTCATAATGGGCTTGCCATGCCCCTAGGCCCCAAGTTTTAACCAGCTTTCTGGTTGTCCCCTCGCCCCTCCCCAGGGCTCTGCTCTGGAAACTCTCTTTTGGTGGGACACCTGAGGTAAAAACAAAACAAAACCAACTCCTCCCATCTCAAAGAATAACCCCAAACTCTTCGGATCGGGCCAAATGCCCAGAGAGGAAGACTCGTCCATGGCCCATGAGGCCACCCGGACATTCCACGGCCATCAGTGACACAATATCCAGAGACAAAATCTTGAGCAAGCGTCTCACACTTGCCCCCTTGTTCATATCCTGAAGAGTTCTCCTCACTGTCTGTAGATCAGTCCTGCAATACCTACGACCCGAAACCTAAGCCGAGTTTGTGTTTTCAGACAACTGTCCCCACAGCCCTGGCCCACAAAACCTACAGGCACAGGTTCTTGGAGCCAAACCTGAGGACTGTACCTGGGAATTCTGCCCATTCCATTGGCCACAAACCTAGAAATAGGATGATAAACCTCCAAAGTGCCCGGGGCCATCCCAATAGTGTTGACTGCCCAGGAAAAACAAGGGCGGTCTGACACCAGCTGAGCATCTACCTGCACTTAGACCCGTGGACAGATGTCCCCAGAGGTAAATTGCAGTGAGCAGGCCCCTAGATCTTAATCGGATCCATTGCTTTGTTGTCCAGGCATCTCTCCTCAGAGGCCTGGATTCCAATAGCAGCATATGGCTGTTTCTTGAGGCACCCATCAGAAGAAATCTCGTCTCCACGTGGGAATCTTGCACGTTGGAGCTGAGTCAAAGCCTCTGGTTAGGAGAACCCTTCAGGGACCCTGTGCCACTGCCTCATTCCAAGTTCTCCATGGACACAAACCCATATTAGGACCCATCCACAAGAGAGTCCATTTCAACTCAACCCTCTCAGTTTCTCCCCCAGATCCAGCAGATCTAACCTGTCTTGTCACTAGGACACAAGAGGAATGAGAGTCGGGCTCCCCAGCCATCCATCCTTAGAACCCTACTCGGAATCGATCCGTATGGGAAGTCCTGGAGCCAACCCACAGGTCTCAATCGCCCTGCAGAAGAATCTTTACGGTTTGGAGAATCTCACAACTCCCATCGTGGGAAAAATTCCATGGCCTCGTGATCCACCACCTCTTCATGAAGAGGGCCATAAGGGACAAAAAATCCAACCTGAGTGTTTGTCAGATCCTCACCTGATTTCAGATGCACGAGATCTTGTTTCATCTGCAGAGCGTACCTGCCATGTCCTTGCCCAGACCCTAAGGTTGCTTGTGTTCTCAGATTTCTGTCCTCAACTCCTGGCCCACAAGCCCTCCAGTTTGGCAGTTCCAGAACTACAAAGCAGCCCTCTGCCTGCCCTCCAGAAGAAAAAACATTGCCCTCTGGGGCTAACAAGAAACCCCCGAAATATATGGGGGAAATATCCCTAGAAAAACAGCTATAATAACTGGCTGCTCTTTATTGATCCAGGTCTTGCGGTAGGCAAAGAAGAGCTGGTTTTAGCCAGAGGATGATCTCCGTTTGTCTTCATGATCGGGCATTTCCTGCAAGCCAGGCATGGGGCTCTGCACTAGAGCTGCAAATGCTGGGGGGCCCTCACTGTTCCTTTTCTCTTCTCAGAGGGACAACGGGCATGTCCATGGTGCAGTGTGACATGCTTTACCACAGGGAGATAAAAGACTGCCAAGGGTAGGTTGGAGCTAGGAAAAACCACTTAGGAACAGATTTTCAGGGGAGGTGATAGACAAGGGCAAAGTGAAGAACGAGGATGAGTGTGTCAAGTTTCAAAGTGCCAGGAAGCAGCACAGTGCATTCGGGAAACTACAGCAAGTTCATGACAACCGACAGCTGATCTGGCAGCATCACCTGGGGATGGAGGCTGAGCCCCGGGGTTAACACTGGGGGTGAGATGGTTTGTAGACTATGGCGAGGAGGTGAGGTACTACACTGTGGGGGCACAGGGAGCTACCGGAGGATTTCAAATATCAGAATCGTAACCATAATAGTATATTTAATTGCATCCTAGCTTTCATCAAGTGTAAGATGCACTATAGTTTATGTTCGACTAAGAAAGAGAAATGCTGTCAGTTAAACTAGGATATGTCATCAAGTGCAAGGTGAGTGCCATCTTAAGAGATATTAAAATGGGGGGGTGGAAATATCTTAGAACTATAAATTGTGGTACTAGAATAATTAAGAAAAGTTCGAACACTTGGATCAACTAAAATTGTGATTATTGCTTACCATGTGCCCAAACTATATTAAGTCTTAGAACAAGAGACGTTCTCATCTTGATGCCGCGCAGCTGTTAGACCCAAAGTACAGAGCGCAGTAGCCAATGACCAGCAGGCCCCAAGTGCCATGTGAAGACTCTAAGAGCAACTGCATTTGAGAGAGGAAACGGTTGAGATTGGGCTTTATGAGGTAGAGAATTATTAGCTGGGAAAGTAGGAAAATTGACACAGAATCGGAATTGATGCCCCTACATGACAGAGTTGGTGAAACTTCCCTTCTCAGAGATCTTGAGGCTCCTCAGAAATGTATTTTTCATTTTGGACAGAACATTCAGGATAAATATGATCTGTTCGAGTTCCTGGTTCTCTCATCCGACTGTTTCTTAAGCTTCACTGGCACAAGAAAAGGGTTTTGATAGTCCAGGGTAAATCCTGACAAAAGCAAAGCACGGTATCTATGAAAAACTAACCACTCAGAAGAGAACAACAGATAAAAGGCCAGAACGACCTGACCCTGCAGGATAGGTAAGGCTGGTCCGGCAACAGGGGTAGAGGGGAAGTGCCCATCTCCGGCTAGAAGAGCTAGAGAAGTCCCCTTCTGGAGAGACCACCAGGAGAGGAGAGCAGTAGGTGCTGATGGTGAATATTTTATTCAGCCGAGAAGGTCATAATGACAAAGTTCCATGATCAGAGTAAACATATGGGATTAAAAAATTAAAAATAAGAAAAAGATTTTTTTTAAAAAGACTTTTTTTTAAGGAATTTAAACAAAAGTCCTTTTTAAGAGACAGTTGGCTGTTTAAACCAAAAGTACAACTCACTGAGAGAATTGCCGCATTATTTATTGGGGTAGAAAGGACCTGGAATGTAGAAAGACCCATTCTGCAGAGGAAAAAATAGAATCACTAACAGGCCTCATGGCTTGCACAGCCAGTGGCTAGAATCCCTGCCTCATGAGACCCTGTGCTAGAAGGCCGCTAGAACCATCTCAACTATGTTAGTCTTTCTTGGAAGCCAACAAGTGTTTGCCCAGTTAAGAGCACGGTAACAATCAGTCACATTATGTTATAATGATTGTTGATATCTTTAAAAGCCTTGTTAAGTTCCTTTTTGAGTAACCCTCACCCCACCCTTAGAGAAATTTATCTGTGGTTCACCTCTTTGAAATACCTCATTGTTGTTCCACATTTATCATAGCCAAAAAAAAAAAAAAAAAGCTTTTTATTAACAAAGGGTTCAGAAGGGGGCGCCACTGTAAACAATGAGAGTTTCGCTGCCTGGACGATTTTGTTGCAGAAACAGCTGAAAGCAATCAGGTCAGACAGAGCCAAGGGCTGGAGGCATTTTTAAAATTACAAAAACCGAACCAAATCAAACCAAAACAAAAATCAAAAATCAAAACCAATGGCCAAGATTTCAAGTTTGCTACTAAAGGCATGACATTCTCCTAAGACATGCGAGTGACTTGATCAATATATTTATATATTTATATTTGAAGAAGAAGGAACTATTTGATGCAGCATATCCACGTTGATTAAAAATTACCAGATATGGGGTCTCCTGCGTGGCTCAGTGGTTTAGGCCTCTGCCTTCGGCTCAGGTCATGATTTCAGGGTCCTGGGATTGAGCCCCACATCGGGCTCTCTGCTCAGCGGGGAGCCTGCTTCCCCCCTCTCTCCCTGCCTCCCTCTCTACCTACTTGTGATCTGTCTGTCAAATGGGTAAATAAGATCTTTAAATAAAGAATTACTTGATGTGAAATACATCGAGGGTATGGGAAGGAAAATGATTTCACCTGATCTGACTAAGAAGTGGTTGAAGCCTGAATTAAAGTGCTATAAAAAGAGTAAAGACCTGGGAAATATATGGGGTAAAAATCCCTAGACAAACAGCAATAATAACTGGCTGCTCTTTATTGATCCAGATCCTGCGGTAGGCAAAGAAGAGCTGGTTTTAGCCAGAGGATGATCTCTGTTTGTCTTCATGATTCGGCATTTCCTGCAAGCCAGGCATGGGGCTCTGCACTAGAGCTGCAAATGCTGGGGGGCCCTCACTGTCCCTTTTCTCTTCTCAGGGGGACAACGGGCATGTCCATGGTGCAGTGTGACATGCTTTACCACAGGGAGATAAAAGACTGCCAAGGGTATGTTGGAGCTGGGAAAAGCCACTTAGGAACAGATTTTCAGGGGAGGTGATAGAGAAGGGCAAAGCGAAGAATGAGGATGAGTGTGTCAAGTTTCAAAGTGCCAGGAGTCAGCACAGTGCATTCGGGTAACTACAGCAAGTTCATGACAACCGACAGCTGATCTGGCAGCATCACCTGGGGATGGAGGCTGAGCCCCGGGGTTAACACTGGGGGTGAGATGGTTTGTATACTATGGCGAGGAGGTGAGGTACTACACTGTGGGGACACAGGGAGCTACCGGAGGATTTCAAATATCAGAATCGTAACCATAATAGTGTATTTAATTGCATCCTAGCTTTCATCAAGGGTAAGATGCACTATAGTTTATGTTCGACTAAGAAAGAGAAAGGCTGTCAGTTAAACTAGGATATGTCATCAAGTGCAAGGTGAGTGCCACCTTAAGAGATATTAAAATGGGGGGGTGGAAAAAATCTTAGAAGTATAAATTGTGGTACTAGAATAATTAAGAAAAATCATACAAGAACACTTGGTTCAACAAAAAAATTGATTATTGCTTACCATGTGCCCCAAACTATATTAAGTCTCCAAAAATTTTATATCATTTGAGTATACATATATATAAAATTACATTTAAAGTTTTAAAAATATCAGCAAATATTTTCGTTTAAATGCAAATTTCAAAGAAAATCTACTTTTCCAAACTCGACTTTTTATCCTATTGTTTTTTAATTTTGTCGACAACTGATAAAAAGTTTAGCGAGACTATAAATGTTTGATCGAAAAAAATGATTAATACATGTAGGTTCAAATTATTATGTTCCATTAAAAATGATTTATTCTTTGATGAACATCTGTTTGGTAATATGTTGTATCCAGATATAGTAAATTAATGACATATATAAAATTATAGGGAAATGACACCTTCCGTTCCATTATGAGTAGAGCTTTTAAAATGCTATTTGTCACAACCTGTCATCTTGTCATTATGTAGCATTATGTAGCATTTAAAAAATGTATACTCTTCACTTTGAAGTCTTTTAGAAATCTAAAATATGACTTTCTATGGTTTGTGTTTCCATATTCCTCTATTGCCAGTTTGAACAAATCCACATGCTTTGATTCAAAGGTAATAAATTCCTCTTATTTGGAAAAATGATGTTTATTTTTGTTCTCTCACCCTTAGCAGGTGGTTTCATTTTAGCACACTTCAGAGTTATAATTTCATGCTTATTAAAAACATTTATTATGATCTACGTAGATGAATGAAACTTTTATTTATTAAATTATTTGCCAAAAAAAATCTGTCATTTTTAAAAATGTATTTCCTTTGAAGGGTTATTTTAGAGCATTCAGAGAGGATCTAGGGGTGTGGTATTATGCAATTTTTAAGTAGGTATGAAATGGTTATTTATATGATTGTTTCTTTAAGGCTTCTGTATATTGTCCATTATATGCTATAAAATATTTTGAAAGTAAATTTAAGGCATGTTTTACATAGTTTCTTTTTTGGAAAAAAATATTGAAATGACTTATGAAATTCAGTATACTCTCAACATTATTTTTTCCTGAAATTTACAAATTGTCTACTGAACCTATTATATGGCAGATATTTTCCAAAGTGGTGGTATCATGATATATGCCAACAACAGTTTAGATTTTTTGTTGCTTCTCAATCTAGCTCAGACGAAGTACAATTAGCCTTTATAATTTTAGCCATTCTAATAGATATGTAAGCATGTCTCATTATGATTTTAATTTGTATTTCTTTAATGTCTAAATGTTGAGAAATTTGTCATGTGCTTATAAGCCATCCATATCCTTTTGGTGACATGTCTCTGCAATAATTTTCTTCACATGTAAAATTGGATACTCTGTTTGGTTATTAGTAAGGTTTTTTATTTTTATTCATTTTTTAATAATCAGAATAGATGTCCATTATCAGATATATAATTTTCAAATCCCTTCTCCATCTTTACGGTTTCTCAATGGAGCTTTGATAGCTGTGTCTTTCAAGAAATATGCTACTTCTTTCCTGGTACACGGATGTATGACTAGAACATTATCAATGTTGACCTTTGCAAAGAAAATCAAGGCTTAAGATATATGTAGTCTGCGGTTGTTGGGAGTGTTCTGTAATATCAAGCATATCTAGTTAGTTGATAATTTTGTTCAAGTCTTACATATCTTACCAATTTGATGACCATTTGTCTATATAATCTTAAAATAAAAGTGTTGAAATTTTTTTCCATTTCTCTTCTAAGGTAGAAGTTATGATTTTTGTTCTTAGTTTTTCCCTATATATCACCAAATCTGTTATTAAGTATTAAAAGTCAAGAATTATTATACTCCCTGATGAATTCATCCTTTTACTCTTCTGTAATTTTGACTTGATCTTTATGTCTGATAATGAAATTTGCTTTAAAATCACTTTTCATTATCTTGATATAACCACCAAAGTTATAGTGTGATTAGTGTTAATATAGCATATTTTTTCTTTTACTTTTTAAAGCACTTCTATATTTAATCCTGACAAAAAAAAAAAAACAAAACAAAACAGCTTTTTAGCTCTGGAAGCACATTTCTAAATTATCTTTTTTTTTTTTTTAAATGAAGCAGTAGCAATTTTTGTTAAGGGACCTAAACTGAAAGTAGGTTTAGAAATTTATTTATTTATTTATTTATTTATTTATGAAAAGATTTTGTTTATTGACAGCAAGAGAGAGAAAGAGAGAGAGAGAGAGTGGAAGCGCACAAGCGGGGGGAATCACGTGCAAAGGGAGAGGAAGAAGCAAGCTCCTTGGGGTGCAAGTAGTCCCATGCAGGGCTGGAGCCCTGTACACTGGAATCATGACCTCAGCCAAAGGCAAACATCTGCTTAAACAACTGAGTCATCCAGGCACCCCTAGAAAATTTAAAAAAAAAAAAGACCTTTCAAAAACATTTTGTTTCTTTCTTTTTTTAAAATATTTTATTTATTTGAGAGACAGAGAGATAGGAAGAGGAACTATAAGCAGGGCAGAGGGAAAAGGAGAAGCAGGTTTCCCACTGAGCAGAGAGCCTGATGTGGGGCTCCATCCCAGGACCCTGGGATCATGACCTGAAAAGAAGGGACACTTATGGAGGAAGCCACCCAGACACCTCTTTTTTTTTTTTTTAATATATGGCAACTGATGCTTCCCAGCCACGAGGAGCATATTACCCATTGATTAAATCTTTGATAAACAACCTATTTAAAAAGGTGTGTAAATATATACTTACTCAGATTTATACACTTTGTGTTTTCTTCATAGTTTGGGGCTGGACCCCATGGTCACAACACTGCTTTCAGTCTTTGCCTTCCCATCTTTTGATACCAGGTATTTGGTCAGCAAAGCAAATTAGTATCAAAATTAATAAGCCCTTGGCACCATATCTCTGGAGCAGGGGTTGCTCTTAGCCAAGGCCCACAGCAGTTGACCTCCCCTCGTTAGTGCTATAGCACCAAGGACTAGGTCCCTGCCACCAGAACTCAGTCTTACATGTTATGCTAAGCAGACAAAACCAAAACAGGAAAGCTCCAACAGCTTTCACTGGCATGCCTCATCTCCCACTCCCTCGAAGTCCAGGCAGTACCAGATGCCAGGGAGGGGTCTTGGTCCAACATATGGGCGGGAAGGAAGTAGCCACAAGCAAGTACCTGCCTCTCTGTGCCTTTCTTTTATGAGCAGGTTGTAAGGAGGAGGAAGAGGAAGGGGAAGAGAGGTGAACTTCAAGGGGTGAAGGCCTCAGGTAGGCAGCTGGCTCCTGCCAGTAGGAAAGGGACAAAGGAGAAGGCAGTGAGTCTTGCAGGGAGGGTGGGGGGTAAGGGTTACAGCTTATGACGTAATATGGACAGGAGTAATAGGGATACTAGTCATTTGAGTCCACCATTGGCAAGCTGGGCTGGGTGTCAGGGCAGATAGGCCTCCCTGGGCAACGGCACATGAGAGAAGGTGGAATTCTTCTCTGAGGAGCAGGTGGAGCTTCAGGTGTTGGGAAAGCATAGACAGTATTGTTCCAGGGCCAAGGACAGGTACAGGTACTCCTGGTTGGAGGTCACGGCCACAGTATGATCCAGGTCTTCTACCAGCAGCTTGAAGGAACCACATGCCAGCCACCCCTCATTATTGTGTATAACTGGTGCACTTATTGGCTTATCCATCAAATGACTCCTTCAGCAGCTTGAAAGCCACCTCCACAGGCACTCCAGGATATGGGAGGCTTCCAGATTGAAGATTTTGCACAGGATCACCCCAAAAGACCAGAAGTCACTCTGGTGGATGTAGCTCTGGTCAAACATGGCCTTAGGGACCATCCACTTCACAGGCAGTCCACTGTTGGTTGTCTTTTTATAGTAACTGATGTGGTGATATCTCTGGCAAGGCTGAAGTCAGAGATCTTCATCATGTTGTCCTTTGTCACCAGCACTTCCCTGGTGGCCAGGTCTTGGTGTATGCACTTCTTGGAGGCAAGGTACTCCATGCCTCAGGCTACCTGATAGGCACAGGATACCAGGTCCTTGGAGGAGAGTTGCTCTGCTGCATTGCGGCTGATATTGTAACAGTACTCCAGGTCAGGAGGCCTCTGGGCCTGCAGGTACTCCTGTATGTTGTCTTTGGAGGCATATTCCATGAGAGTGTACGAAGGACCATCCTGTGTGCAGAACCCAGCAGGTTGATGGTGTCCTTGTGCTGTCCAATCATCTTCATCATCTCCATTTCTGAGATTAGATTTAACAGGTCTTTCTCTGTTGCATCTGACTTCAACATCTTCACAGACACTTTAGTCAAATGGTTGGATTTGTCTTTGTCCAGCCCAATGGCCTCCTCCAACACCACCTGCCCAAAGTAGGCCTGTCTTAGGGGTCTGCCTAAACTGCCTACAACCAGCCTGTCTCAAGGCAGTTATGAACTCTAGATTATCCTCAAAAACATTAAACCACAAGCTAAAAATTCTATTCACTAGGTCTCTCTCGCAGTTCTAATTTTCTTATCTTTCATCATTTATCTTTTTCCTAATTCTTATTTTCAGTATAGTTTATTTTGCTTCCAGGTGTTTCCACTGGTTTCTGTATGCTGTTTCATAGGGAAGAATTATCCTGTCATAAAATTATTTCTTGAGCATTCATTACATCTCTCAGTTAAAATGGGTTCTTTTATGGTATTGATTCATTTGAGTTTTCTCAAAATGGGAAGAATTTTCAAAATGGTGTTTTCCTCAAGGTTCAGAGTATGTCTTAGCCTCATCTTTAAGCTTTTTGAAATTCACTTTACAAATTCTTGTCCCTCTTTTTATCTTTTTAAAATAAAATGTTTTATTTTTACTATTTTTTTATTTGAGTATAGTGATAGTCAGTGTTACATTGGTTTCAGGTTTTCAATATCTCCATACATTATTCTATGATTACTATAAATATAGCCACCATCTGTCACCATATAACACTATTATAATATCATTGATTATATTCTCTACACTGTCCCAGATCTCTTTTTAAAATCTCTAATTTTTATGTTTTCTGTTATTCCAATTTTCAACCATCATTTTACATGGTTACTTTAATAAAATATGCCTGATTACACACTCTTTGCTGAAAACCATAGCATTTGATTTATAGTAGTCTTCTTCTTCCTCTTTTTTTTTAAATTAACATATAATGTATTATTAGCCCCAGGGGTACAGGTCTGTGAATCGCCAGGTTTACACACTTCACAGCACTCACCACAGCACATACCCTCCCCAATGTTCATAACCCCACCACCCTCTCCCTACCCTCCCCTCCCCCTGGCAACTCTCAGTTTGTTTTGTGAGATTAAGGGTCTCCTATGGTTTGTCTCCCTCCTGATCCCATCTCGTTTCATTTACTCTTTTCCTGTCCCCCAAGCACCCACATTGCACCTCCAGTTCTTCATATCAGAGAGATCATAAGATAGTGTCTTTCTCTTGTTGACTTATTTTGCTAAGCATAATACCCTCTAGTTCCATCCATGTCATCGCAAATGGCAAGATTTCATTTCTTTTGATGGCTGCATAGTATTCCATCATATATATATATATATATATATATATATATATATATATATATATATTTATTTATACCATTCATTTGTTGATGGACATCTAGGTTCTTTCCATAGTTTGGCTATTGTGGATATTGCTGCTATAAACATTTGGTGCACGTGCCCCTTTGGATCATATACTAGTCTTCTTTACCTCTATCAGAAGCCCAGGAAGCTTTATTTATTTATTTACTCACACAAACACATGATCCAACACAACGTTTTTTGTTGTTCAAATGTATTATAATGTCTTACCGCTTAACACTATGCTTACTGTTCTCTTTCACTGTCTGACTAAATCCTCATCATCACTATGCCATTTAATGACAAAGAACAATTGAACTCAGAGTTCTCTCCATATCAGGGAATGAAGACTCCACCCTTCTGTTTGTGCAGGTAAAATAAATGTTGATATTGTCTGTCCTGCACATACCCCATCCTGTTCACCGGAATATTCACCATCAAAATATATACAAAATAAAAACCATACCTCACCACTTCTATTACCACCCAGCATGCTAAAAACACCATCATATGTTCCTGAATTATTGACTTGATTGATAGCCCCACTTCCACACATACTGCACTCCTTTCTCCCTGCAAATTTATTTTGGTACAGCAACTTAACCTAAAAATCAAGTCAGATGATTTTATTCTGCTGTTGAAAGTCTTTTGGTATCTTCCCCTTTCATATTAAATAAAAACTGAAGGCATTTCAATGTACTAGAAGGTACAATACGTTCTTCCTCTCTCCACCACTATGAACTCCTCATTGGCCTCCTTGCTTTTCCTCAAAAGTAACAGACAAGCTTTTCACACAAAGTCTATATACTTACTTGCTCTGCCTAGAGCAATCTTTTCCTTTAATATTTGTATAACACCCTCCTTCACTTCCTGGGTCTTTGTGCAAATAACATCTCCTAAATGAGATATAACCACCCGACACAAAATAAAATTAACTTTCATCCCAGCATTCTCCAATGGCTTTTACCTTTCTTGTATTTCTTTGTAACACTTATCGCCATCAACCATCAATCATTATTCTATTACTGGTTTATTTCCTTATTTGAGACAGAGAGAGAGAGAATTGGGAGGGTGCGCAGAGGAAGAAGAAAACACCCCACTGCCTAGAAAGCCTGCTGGGGAGTTACATCCCAGGACCCTGAGATCATGACCCAAGCCAGAGGCAGTCACTCAATGGACTGAGCCACTGAAGCGCCCCTCTATTATTGGTTTATTTCACTATTATATTTCAAAAGAATGTAAGCTCTTTGTGGTCAGCTATTTTATATGTTTTATTAATTGAAGTATTCTCAGAAAGGTAGCTGGCAGATTGTAAGGGATCACTAAACTGTATTTTGTTGTTATTATTGGGCTCCTTTATGGGCTTTACCTCTTACGCTAGAAGTCTATCCTTCAGATGTAAGCAATAAGAATAGAACCCTGCTGCCGGGTTCAAATGAGTAAAAAGCCTGTATTAAGTGGATATTTTAAAAGCTAAATGAATGGCTTAATAGTTGTATATAGGGAGAAAGGGAACATATTTTCCACAGTTTAGAAGTGGAGTTCTTTTATAGAGTTCTTGTACAAGCCTACACTATTGAACGATAATGGGCAGTTGTACATTACAATTATACAAACACTTTGGTATTTATATCATTTTTTTGTAATTCATGACTGGATCATTTGATTCCTTAGGAGCATTACAGCATTTCAACTTTTCACGTTCAATAAACTTATTGGGGTTGCTACCTTTTTTATTCAAATGGAGAAATAGTCATGATTTAATCTAAATAAAGTGTTATTGATTGTGTTGTTTTCTAGGAATGAGTCGCACATGCTAGTTTAAAAGTTTTGTTAAATTCCCAAGTCTGTCACCGATAAAAGCCTTTTGTAGATTAGTAACTTGATCAAAACAGAAAAGTTATGTAACACTCAATTGTTATACTATCTTTGTTTCCATCTTGCATTGTAATAACGCCCATCTTAACTCTATTTAAGACAAGTCATCGACAGATGGCTTTCTGGCATTGATGGCATGATATGAAATCTAGTATAACTAAAAGTTTTTGGTTTTAGTAGCATATAAATCAATTTAGAAAAATATATGTATTTGAATATAAGATAAAGTTTTAAATTATTTGGCAATAGTAAACTAAACATTTTTTTGTAAATTTTTATTTTACAAAAAGTTTATTGAGCTCTTTTGCATATTGAAACAAGTTACAAAAAGTTAAGGTTTATTTACCCCAATTCAAAATTATTAGGAATATAATCATAGAGGTTGAAGTATTTAAAATATTGAACCCAAAATATTTTATTAGGTAAATTCATGAATGCTGAGCATTCACTGTTAAAATATACTAATACTATTGATAGACTGGTAGAAGCCTAAAATCAAATATTTATTAAATATTTATATCCATATCTTTTCATGGCTTGGTAATTCATTTCTCTAGCATTAAATAATATTCCATTGTTTGCATGTACTACACTTTATTTGACCTTTCACCTGTGGAATGATATCCTGGTTGCTTCCAAGCTTTTGTCAGTTATGAATAAAACTACTATAGACCTCTTTGTGGGTATAGATTTCATCTTCTTTGGATAAATACCAAGAACTGCTACTGCTGAATCATCTGGCAAGAATATGATTAGTTTTGTAAGAAACTGCCAAGTTGTTTTCCATTCTTTATTCTCAATAGACATGGAAGAACATTCCTGTTGCTCCACATCCTCACCAACATTTCGTGTTCTGTTTTCAGTGTTCTGAATTCTGGGTATGTACGGGTGTCTCTTTTTTGTTTTAATTTGCATTTTCCTGATGACATATGATGTGAAGCATCTTTTTATATGCTTATTTGCCATCTGTAATATTTTCTTTTGTGAGGTATCTGCTAAGGTCTTTGGCTCATTTTTAATCAGGTTTTTCCCCCATTGTTGAGTTTTAAGGGGTCTTTGTGTATTTTTGATTAACAGTCCTTTGCCAGATGTGTATTTTGCAAATTTTTTCTCATAGTCTGTGCTTTGCCTTTTCATTCTCTCGGCATTGTGTTTCACAGAGTAGACATTTTAAAATTCAGTGCTTGTGCTTTTGTAGCTAAAGTTATTGCCAAAACCAAGGTCATTTAAATTTTCTTCTATATTACCTTCTACATGTTTCATGTTTAGGTTTATAATCCAATCTGAGTTAATTTTTGTGAAGAGTGTATGATATCTGCCTGGATTTATTTTATTTTATTATTTTATTTTATTTTTATTTTATATTTTTACATTTAGCTTCACCATTACTCCAGAACCATTTGTTTAAAAGATTGCATTTTGCTCTCTTGTATTGCTTTTGCTTTTATATTAAATATAAAATATAATTGATAATATATATTCGGTTCCTTTAATCTAGTCTTTCTGTGGTATTACAATATCTTGCTTACAATTATCATTATGGTCAACTTTTTTTTAAAAAGATTTTATTTATTTATTTGACAGAGAGGGATCACAAATAGGCAGAGAGACAGACAGAGAGAGAGATGAGGAGAAGCAGGCTCCCTGCTGAGCAGAGAGCCCAATGCAGGACTCGATCCCAGGCCCCTGGGATCATGACCTGAGCCGAAGGTAGAGGCTTAACCCACTGAGCCACCCAGGCGCCCCATCGTTATGGTAAACTTTGAAGTCAGTCCTCAGTCTTTGTTCTCCTTCAACACTATGTTGACTATTGTGAGTCTTTGCCTCTTCATATAAACTTTAAAGTAAGTTTGTTAATATTAAAAAACAAAGAACTTGCTGGAATGCATTAATTGTATAGATAAACTTGGAAACCAGTGACCTCTTGAGCTTAGCAGGAGATAGACCATGGTCATCAGTTGTCACAGTGGTGCCTCTGGCAGAACCTTTTGCAAATCCCTAGGTAAAACGAGACGTCAAGGATCTGAGAGATGTCTAAGAAGTACTTGATACATCCCTTGGGTATGGTTTATTGAAGTGTCCACCTGTCTGAAAGCTGGGGAATCTAGATAAGGGAGGGAAAATTAGTTATGATAAAACATATCAACAAACATGAATAAATTTTGTAAAACTAATTGTCATGGCTCATATACAGTATGACCAACAGAGGGACAATCAAAAGGAAAGCATCAGTTATGTTTATTGTGAAATTTTTTTTATTCAAAATAAAGCAATGTGAGGGGAACACACTATGAGAAAATTACCATTTTTTAAATGGTAAATATCTTACCAAATGGAATAGGTTTTATATTCTAAGTAGTATATTGAACAGTAAAACATTGGGGTGCCTGGGTGGCTCAGTGGTTTGGGCTGCTGCCTTTGGCTCGGGTCATGATCTCAGGGTCCTGGGATTGAGCCCAGCATCGGGCTCCCTGCTCCGCAGGAAGCCTGCTTCCCTCTCTCTCTCTCTCTGCCTGCCTCTCTGCCTACTTGTGATCTCCATCTTTCAAATAAATAAATAAAATCTTTTAAAAAAAAGAAAAAAAGTTAAAACATTAAAAAATAAAATTTTAATTTAAAAAATTATGTAATTTTTAAAAAATGTTAAAAATAGTAGAACCATTTTTCGTATAACTGGAAAATACATTGTATATATAGCTATCAAAAATAACTTGTCATGGGGGCGCCTGGGTGGCCCAGTGGGTTAAAGCCTCTGCCTTCGGCTCAGGTCATGATCCCAGGATTCTTGGATCGAGTCCCACATTGAGCTCTCAGCTCAGCAGGGTTCCTGCTTCTTCCTCTCTCTCTGCCTGACTCTGCCTACTTGTGATCTCTGTCAAATAAATAAATAAAATCTTTTATAAAAAAATTTAAAAAAATAACTTGTCATGTCTGGAATCAGGAGCATATGGAAAAAAATAATATCTGAGGACAATACTTCTGCCGTTTTGTGCCTTGTTAATATTTTTAAACAGTCAGGCAACTTTTAGCTTTATTGAAATACCTGCTAAGATACCAGCAGTGCCTTTTGGAGCCCTATGACTATAAAAATTAATTGCAAATATTCAAAATGTTTACTATGGTGTCACTATTTAGGGCCACCACCAAGTATGTTTCAGAAGTAAGCATAACTGTTACTCTTCTGTAAGGCAAAAGGGCATATTTTCAGGAGTTCCATCTGCTGTACCAGGAGGTGAATCAAGTAATGATTTTGTCTATAAAATAATTCACTTTTCAATCTAACATTCCTTATTCTAACATTATAATAATAAAAACCAGGAGGAGACTAAAACAAACAAACAACTACAACTACAACAACCAGCTTTTCCTTCAGTGGAAAAGTAAATAGAACCTTATGAGTAGCCTGAAATTTATTTTTAAATATTTTTAAGATAAACGTTTTTGTTAGAAAACCATATATTTTATATTACTAAGAAATAACAGGCAAAGTTTTATTAACTTCTAAAAAGTCTAGTTACTTCTATTTATCTATTAACTCATCTCTTTTTGAAGTAGAACATGATCACAACTATTGTATCTACCCAAGTTTGTATGCTTTGGTTATTTTATGTTTGCTATTTCCTTGCTTAATTTTTACAATATTTGATACATAATAGTATCTTTAAGTCCATCTATGGTTTCACAGAATTTGTTTGAACTTCATAAAAATGTACCATACTTTTTGCACTGCCCTTGTTTTACTTCTCTATTAACTTTCCAAGATTTATTCACTTTAGAGTGTGTAGCTATCATTTATTTTTATTCCTCCATAATGCTATGTTTACAAATTTGTATTTATCTGTACTTTTAAAATTATCTTAATTATAAACCATTTCTCATCTCACGTAACACTCATGTTACTTCTACACTTATCAGATATTATGTAACTGAAAACCACAACTCAGCAACAATATAGCACCATTTTTCAAAATTAAATGGCTTACCAGAATTCTTTAATTCTATCCTTTATTTGTATTAGATGACCCTTTATTCTGGTATTTGGCATTGTTCATATGGAGGAAAGCTTATAAGTTGATATTCCATAAATAGAAGGATTTATTATGATTGATTAATTATTTTCATTTAGAATGCATAGAATATGGTTGATTTACTATTTCTTTCTTACTCTCTGCCTGGAACATAGTGCTATCTATGTAATAGCCACTAAAATATTAAGTTAATCACCTAGACTTTAAACTGCATATTAATAGGAATAACATACAGAACTCTTCTCAGATTGGGACACCTGGGTGGCTCAGTCAGTTAAGCGCCTGAGCCTTTAGCTCTTTGGGTCCTGGGACTCAGTTCTGCAACAGAATCCCTGCTTAGCCGGGAGTTTGCTTCTCCCTCACCCTGCTGCTCCCCCTGCTTGTGCTCTCTCTCACTCACAAATAAATAAAATTAAAAAAACAAATTCTTCTCAGATAGCTAATATAGAATATCGTCTTTGTATTCATCAAAGGGAAAGTGCCATATAATAATGAAATTCAGACTACTTCAAATTCATTTTTTAACCAGTAAGAAAGTACTGGAAACAAGCCAAAAATGTCTTTAATGAATCAAAGAAATAGATTGATTTTCAATATCTTAATGTTTCTAAAATAAATTGCAAGATTTTTATACTAGATATCAGTGTAAATATTCATTATACAAGGATATTCTAAAAACAAACGTGAGAAAACTACTTGTCATATATGATGACAAAAACGAGTTTGACAAAAGTCAGTTTGGGTAAAACTTACAACACCTACCACCTGAAACTCTTGTTCTATAATTTAATTATTTTAATTTACAAAAATACAAAAATAATATATCAGAGTAAGTCTATTGATAGCTTTGAAGTATGCTCTGGTTGTGCACTGTTTACTATTGAAAGGGGAATCAAATATGTGATGCTTATGGTGTGACTATATTAAAATTCAACAAGTTCAGAAGCATGCGAGGAATAGAATAAAGACAAAAGATGACCCTTACTTATCCTAAAGATAGACAATGGTATATATGTGTTAGTTGGGGAGAGAATCCAGTCAGTAGATGGAGGATGTGGTAGTGGAAAAAAAAAGACACAACGTTTTGGTTGAACGTTTAGCACTATATTTAACAAAGTGAAATTGTGAGTTAATAGCCTTGAATAAAATCCAAAAAATATTTTCAATTCATTGAAGATTATTTAGGAAAAACTTGAAAAATACAACTTGATAAGGATTCCAATAAAAGATTCATAAGCAATACAAGTTTCAGAATTTTTAGCATATTTTCCCTAAAAAGCCATTTGATTTAAATTAAAAAGAATTCTATTTACCTGCCACTTAAATAAGAGGAAATTATTTGGTTTTGTAATACGTCCATAAAATAAATTAACATATCTTTAGAAAACAGATATGCACACTAATTTAAAAATAATAGTGCTTAAGCTGTTCAGCAAACATTTGTAAAATTCCTTGCCATCAGCTAGCTCTGGAGTTCTGCTAGGTGAGTAAGGCCATGTATGTTACTGCTCAGAGTACTGACGCAAAGCAATTGTCCCCTTCACATCCATTTTTTGCTGTTGATAGGTCATGCTATGTTGTTTAGAGATACATAGATGGCCCTACATGAAGGCCTTTTTTTGTGTGTATACGGGTGACTGTGATTTAACTTTCAAATAAGATGGCTCCTGATTTACAATGATTCAACTTACAATATATTTGGCAATGATGTGAAAGTGAAAGTGATTCAGTAGAAACTGTACTTTGAATTTTGAATTTGGGTCTTTATAAAAAGGGCCAGTGACATGTGGTATGGTGCCGTCTTGTGATGCTGGGCAGGGGCAGTGAGCCACAGCTCCCAGTCAGCTAGAAGATTACAGGGGTGAACACCTGATATTCTTACAACCATTCTATATATAACCATTCTTCTTTTTTGTAGTGTAATATTTAATAAATTGCATGTGATATTTGATACCTTGTTATAAAATAGGCTTTGCTTAAGATGATTTTGCCCAAATGCAGGCAAATGTAAGTGTTCTGAGTATGTTGAAATAAGCTTAAGGTAAGCTATGATATTTGATAGTTTAGGGGTATTAAATGCATTTTCAGTTTTTTATGTGTTTCTCTGTACATAGCCCCCTTGTAAGCTGAGGAACATCTCTATATGTATATGTAACCTTGGTATGGCTTACATATTATTGGCATGAAACATCTAGAACAGTACGTGTGCCATATAATTGTCTACAACATCCAACAAGTTTCTTGAAAACTTGTGCCAAAGGGGTTATGTCTTTAAGGATTCTTATTTCAGAAGGGTTCTCTCAAACGTAAGATTTTTCAGAAGTTAAGTGAAATTCTGACCAAACTAAACATTTTTCCATTTTCCCTACTGAGCAAAGATAGCTAAAATCTATCTGCCATTTTCAACACTGTACTCAACGATTGTAATTCTAATTTAAGAACAGATGATTTATATCAAAACCACATGTTGGCCTAATCTTATACAATATTCATAAATCTCACTCAGAGCCTTGGACATTTTTATTTGTTGAGTCTATATGGTACTACGGACATTCATCTTTTTTGACCTCATAGCTTCATGTATGTCTATACTTTTGAAAATACATACATCATAGTTCCATTGTAAAATGTCTGGGTTATAAAATGTGCTATGCTATCAAAATGGTAATAAGAACATACAAATGACCTGATGTAATGAACTGGACCAGATTGCCAGATATCACATTTCATACCAGAAAGATTCAGTGGTAAGTTTTAAAATGGCCAGCTATACTTCGACTGAATTATAACTCATTTAACTTCTTTCTTTGTGTACAGTATTATACATTAGTCAGTATGATAGTAAATAAGTACTTTGGACAGATGTAAATATGCTGTAATAAAAAATGTTTTTCTTCTTTCTTTTAGTCCTTTTTACTTGTAAGACTAGCCACAAATACAATACCATGCCTCCTCCCAAATAATTTGCAATCTAAATTTATCTCTAAATGAATTTATTGCACAGAAAAAAAAATATATATATATATACACTTACAGTAGACATGTTCAAAAATAGTTACACAACAGCAGGGCCCTAAATGTAAGCAGTATAGTTGTTTTGTTTTGTTTTTTTTTTTCTTTTAAAAAAGAGGTTATGTGAAATATTGGAATTTTATTTCGAGGCCTAGTATTTCAAGACAGTTAACCACACTTACGATGTCAACAGCCTCTTGTTGGCAGTATGATTTTATTGGCTCCATGGAATAACAGCAAGAATTTACTATTGCTTCTTTCTTTTTATTACACACACAGAAAAAAAAATTGACACATTTGCTCAAGACCATCCAGAATCATTTTAACCTATCAAAATTGATGGGAGGCCTTCACTGCCAAAGTCACTGCTGGGTTTTCACAATTCATTGCAGACAATCTGCTACTCCCATTATGATAAAGGAGAGAAGAGTCATAATCAGGGAAGAAAGCTAGATTAATACTTGTAATTATCATTGAATTATTTAGCCTGCTATAGGATTATTATTATTAGTGTCATTTGATAATTTTCTCTCATTTTATTAAACACAACTGTGAGTAATGACCCTACCTAATATTTCTCTGTATTGGCTGACTAGCTAGCAAACATTTATGAAAATATCCATTAGCCACACATATAAAATGCTGCATTATGATGCTGTTGAATCAGAACATACCACTACCTGATCCTGTAGCTCTTTGAGGATTTGCAAATCAATTAATTCTATGTTTCTTGGATTCTTCCCATACAATTAGAAAATTTATAATAGAGTCCATGAACATTATTAGTTTTACCATTTTAAACCAGCAATCACACTTTGATTTTTACAACAAAAGCAGAAATATAAACACACACATTTGGGTCAGTTTTCTGTTAGTCTGTCTGGACTTCAAAATTCTATTCCTCAAGATAATGCACACCAAAGTTCTGGATTAAACAAGAAATTAGATGGCACCTGAACACTTGGTTTCATATTCTCAAAAGGACTATGCAACCTATTTCTTACATTATGACATTGTTTTACAAAGATCCACACTTTTATAATGTACTAACATTATTTTTAATCATGATTAAAAATCAAACATAAAAATTTCTACTTTTTGCTTTTGCCCCCTCCATTTAGAACTTATTTATAGCCTGATAATTCAAAGGTCCCTATGTTTATGAAAATCTGGACAGAAATAGCTCTAAGATCCCATTCAGAACTTGATATTAATCTAAGTCTTTTGGCTCCATTTATCCTGAGAGCAAAGAGTAGGACAAAGGATTTGAGTACTGTTAGTTTATCTGGGAGATTATCCAAGGTAGAAAAGAATGGGAAAGTGATACAGTGAAGAAACAACTTTGTCAAAGAGGTACATTGTTGATATAATTGTTGTGGATAGAAAATGAAGGCTTGCATTTACTGAAAGGTCCTGAGAAACTTCTTTAAGTTGTCCTCATGAAGACCTGAAAACTGACAATTTTATCTATGGCTCTTATTTCCACTTCACTGAGAGCTGTCCTCAGAGGACATTAACTCTCCTACACTTTTGGGTTGTGTTGGAGACATTCTAAAATGAGAGAGAGAACATGAGATGCTATCAGTGTTAAGTAACTGCAATTTCCCATGGAACTATCCACCACAGGTTTGGCTATAATCAAGTGTTGGGCCTTGATATCAGAGGGATTTGAGGCAGTATCATTTTAGGTTAATCATTATATCTGAAATTTCCAAAAACTTCAACTGATGAAACTTTGATTATAAATCTATAAATATAACAATAAATCTACAGTATTCAAATTATTATCATAGAAATACACAGACAAAGCATCAATTGATTAATATTTAAATGTTACAAAATACTGAACTGAAAGGATTTGGTCATAGAACAACGTGTAAGAAGTAGAACTTAGGTTTAGGTTAGAACTCAGGATGCATTTGAGACTCAGTTAAGAAATTGAATGGAGGTACGCCTGGGTGGCTCAGTGGGTTAAGCCACTGTCTTCGGTTCAGGTCATGATCCCAGGGTCCTGGGACCGAGCCCCAAGTCGGGCTCTCTACTCAGCAGGGAGCCTGCTTCCTCCTCTCTCTCTGCCTGCCTCTCTGCCTGCTTGTCATCTCTCTCTGTCAAATAAATAAATAAAATCTTAAAAAAAAAGAAATTGAATGGATGTCTGACTATCTTATAGGTTTGCTAAAAATCAGTGACTTTGTGTTCACGTGTGGCTATGCAGGAATTTTTAACTTTCTCTAAGAAGTCATTAGATTTGATTATATAATGGCAGTAAAGGATGGGGAAAAGCAAAGTACAAACCCCATAAAGACAAAGACACTGAGTATGAGAAAAGAGTAATAGATAAGAAGAATCAATGCATTTGAGGAAAATGGGAATTGAAATACACAATGATTGTTGATTTTTTTAGATGGAGAAAACAAAACTAGCTTGCAAGAAGGAAATAACAGAAGACATGTTGTGATGTGAGACAGAATCCCGGACAAGGCAGTAACGTGGAATAAAGGAGTAGGGAGAGCATATCAGGTAATTTGGATAGGAAGGAGTTAGGAGATAATTGCTTGATAAATTTTATATGGCCCACTTAAATGCACAGATTTCTCTTCTTTAATTTATATGGAGAACAGGGTGTCCTTTCTCTTCCCTTTCAGAGCACCAGAGGTGTACTCTTTCAGACTGAAAACCTGAAAAGCTCAGGACTCAGTTGCTTAAGCACAGCTGAGAGGACATATTTCAATTAAGATTTACATTTTGCTGTATGTAGTAGACTTTCAAAAGTGGTTTAACCATATTTTTTCATTTAACAAGAAGACTACAGAGAGTGTTTTCTGGTGTTGGTTCAGCGTCTTAAGAAAGTGAAGTAAACTATCTTAGAGGTTTTCATGGCTTTTTATTCACAGTTGCAAAAATTGCTGTTGGAGTTCTCACTATTAAGCCCACATTTCTGGCAGAAAGATAGAGGTAAAGAGAATGATATATTGTACGACTGATACTTTGTCATGTGGTTACAATATAAATAGAAAAGAGACAATAAAATATTTGATGTTGTTTTATGTTTCCTTCTTGTCAATCCCTCAGTGCTTTCTGAGATTCAAGGAAAAAGTAAATGGATATTGACCTGGCAACTATCAACACCTGTCAGTCTCTCTTGGATAACCAATATCTCTATAATCTCTTCTTCCCAGTAAAAAAAAATAAAATATATTTATAACCCACACTGTGCCATATCAAGTTACTGCACCAAGATAAAATTACAATGATTTTCAGTTGTTCCAAATGGACAGAATACCCTTCCTTATGATATCATGTCTTATAAGATAGATAATTGGCTTGCTACCAATATACCCAGATGTGACTGTGGAAGAGACAGGAAAAAAATAATATTTATTTATTCCTTGGGTTGACTCTGTTTACACAGATGCATTAGTATTAGAAAAGGTTGGTTTCAGACATTGGAATGAATTTACTTAATGGGTCTGATGTAATTGTGTTGGAGGAAATTTTTAATTTCTACAAAAATTATTAGAATTCTATCTTATTATCTTTTGTTAATTTTCACATGTTAACAAAGCCAATGTTTTTTCTAGAAGACAAGATCTTAAATCCTAACAAAACTCAATTTTTTCCTTTTTTTTTTTTAAGTTTGAGAGCCTCATGTTCTCTCATGCTGCTTTAAATACAACTCAAAAAAAAAAAGGAGCTAAATGGGGCAGTAAGACCAGACTTTTTATTTTATTTTATTTATCTTATTTTTAATTAAAAAATTAAAGATTGTATTTATTTATTTATTTGAGAGAGAGAGAGAGCATGAGTGGGGCAGGGGGAGGTAGCTGCAGAGAGAGACTGAGAAGTATACTTCCTAATGAGCAAAAAGCCCGATATGGAGCTCGATCCCAGGATCCTGACTGAGATCATGACCAGAGACAAAGGCAGATACATGTGCAAAATCCCTTTTTTTCTGGGAAACAATACTTTACAAGAGATGTTTGAAAAAGTACTGGGAAATCCACTTTAATAGGAGATACAAAAATTTTATTGACTTTTGTAAAGCTACAGGGATCCAAATGATGGAAATCCCAGCCCGTTTAGGTTGTGGACCACAGAGTATTCCTCTCTGTAATATTTTATTTTCTTCCATGTCTACTAACTCCAGTCCAAGTTCACTGATCTCTTTTTAGATAGTGCAAAACATGGCAAAGAATACCAAACGAGTGCCCAATATTCTACATTTCTTATATCATTTCTAACATATAGAAGTGTGTTATCAAGGCTGGTTCTGTGAACGAACATAGTTACGTTAAAGTGTGTTTTGTTCTCCAAGAAATTAAATGCATGATTATCACACAATTATAAAATACTTGTGTCAAGAATTTTTATTCAAAAATTAATAAGAAGCAGATATTAAAACTAGTTCACATGGTTATTTGGGATATAAGCAGAGTTGTGCAGCAGAAGTGCTCTGGGCCCATAATTTGGGTTATAGAATTTATGTTTTCTAATGAAATATCACTAACTTGCATTATTGTTAACAAGAATCTTGTGCATTACCATCAGTTTTCTACATTATAACCTCTTGCTCTACAGTTTGTAAATAACTTTGTCAATAGCAAGCTAGTAAACAGGGTGACTCCAATGGATTAAGATAATCTCCAGAGTTTCTGCTACATAATGCCCAGGACTCCATTGAAAGGACACCTAAGAATTTATTTTGCCCAAAAATTTGATCATTTTTTTCACTGTCCTTACCTATTTTCCAAACCTAGTCCTTTTGCTTCACCTTTCAGTCTACGGACAACCCTGTATCTGACTGACTTGTTAATTCTGGGAATGTCTTGCAGATTAGTTTGCTTGCCAGAGGTGGTTCCTCTAATTGATGTCTAAGAACCTTAATTAGTTAAGAAAACTTTTTTTAAATTTTCATTGCTATTTATTATTATTATTATTATTATTATTATTATTGCTAATATCTCTATTATAAATAATTCACAAGGGCATCTTTCTGACAAAAGACAAAGAGCTGGCTACTAGTAGAAAAAGTACTTTTGACTCTGTCAGTGAAAGTGGTAAAGGGATTTGAGAAAATAAGGCAAAGTACTGGAATTATGTGTTAAAACTTTAAATATTATAGACACATTTACTTAATTTCTAATACTGTTGTTGCTTATAATTAAATAAGATGTTTTCCATGAACCACGCATACAGCAAATATATTGTTTATACAGATTAAATTTTTATCAAAAGGGACACCTGGGCGGCTCAGTTGGTTAAGCAGCTGCCTTTGGCTCAGGTCATGATCCCAGCATCCTGAGATCGAGTCCCACATTGGGCTCCTTGCTCGGCCGGGAGCCTGCTTCTCCCTCTGCTCTGCCTGCCATTCTGTCTGCCTGTGCTTGCTCTCTCGCCCACTCTCTCTGATAAAGAAATAAAAACTTAAAATAAATAAATAAATTTTCATCAAAAAATTGTAAGTGTATTTTATTGTAGGATCATGATCAGCATTTTGCAGATGAGAAAAGTGAAATTTAGAAAAGTATGTCTCTTCAAATCCCTCATACAATATCTGGCCTAGATAGAAGGATATACTATCACAATTGAGGAAGATAATTGAGATTACTTAAAATGATAAACTTTATAGGGTTTTTAAAAGTTTGCCACAGATTCAGATTCTTTTAAAATATATATCTATTTTGTGTAAAGAGAATGCACTGAGAAGTAAAAAGAAAGTGATATATCAGTGCTACCAACTAATGGCTATATATCATCACCTTATTTATGAACAATGAAACAGTGTGCAATATTTAAATAAATTTAAATAAATTCCTATTTATTTTATATATTTATAAATTTAAATAAATTCCTATTTATTTATTATGAAAGAATTTCCTCTAACAAACAGTATGTTTTGAAGGTTGCTAGCAGGAAAGTGTTGTACTTCATGGAAGTAATCAGAAAATATGATCTAAACTTCTGCTTTCAAGGGCGCCTGGGTGGCTCAGTGGGTTAAAATTCTGCTTTCAAGAAGCTATAACAGTAAGTACTGAGCATTAGCTATTATATGCTATGGATGAATAACTGAAATCTACATTTGAAACTAATGGTACACTATATGATAACTAATTGAATTTTAAAAAGTTAATAAAAAACCACTATTTTATAAAACAATATTCCCAACAGGCTCTTTTGCTTTAAAATACTCACTCTGTAATGAGAGTCATTACTTTTGTCCAGCAAATTCTTACATCACTGTTTATCCCTTCCCTGCTTTATCCCTTCCCAGTATCAATAAAGGCTCACTTGGGTTACCTAGAAGCCATTAGAAAGCTTGTAATAGATCTGGCTGGTTTTCACCAGCAATTTGACCACCATGTGCACAGGGAAGTCTATTGATAAAGGCTTTATTGCAATAAATTGCAAATACATGGATGATTTTGAATTCTCTTTCTTGAGGTCTTGTTTCATGATAATAAATGTAGGGTGGCTTTTTGGAATGGATGTTATTAACATATCTTCATAGTTCTAAGTACATGGAATTGTAAAATAGATAAATGAATGTGGCATTACTGACAACCGTCCTCATTTTGAAATCAAATTACAGTGTACTGAGCTGAGGAGGCAAAGCAGATTTGGGATTATGAGTGAAATAATTTTAAAAAGTCTTAGGGGTATGATCAGACTATTGGGTAATTCAGTAGAAAAATATCAACTGATTGAGATTCTGTGTTCCCTGATTTCAGAGAGAAGTTAAGATAAATAAGTAACACGAGGAGACTAGGAAGCCAAACATAAGTGACACTTTTGTGCCAGGGTGTGTATACATCTGTTTATCTTCTTGCTTTACCACTAAGGTTGCTCCTAGAGGAGAGTTTAAATATGTGTTGGAGCTAATCTCTGTGGATTACACAAGAAACCACATCCTACAGCTCTCCCTGAAACACCGCTTATGATTTCAATGTAATTTGGTTTTTGCATTTTTAGAAATAACAAAATACTTTGCAAACTCATCTACTTTATTACCACCACAAGTGAGTCAGCTGACTCCACATTTTAACACAGTGACAGTCACAGAGGAATGGAGGAGTGAGTAGAGTTATCAATATATGTGCTTTAAAGAAGTATGACAGGGTAGCAGCTATTTCCAGGAACCAAAACATGGGTCAGCAGCTGTGCAGGAAAAGTGATGGAATAAATGACTCATTTCAGAGGAGTTCTATAACATATTAGTTCTATAATGGATCTTCAGCACCCAATTACCCGCTTTGATCTAAAGATAAGGATTTACAGTTAAGATCCCATTTATGATTTGTCTGGTAGGGTCTGAATCATGTTTACTATTGTTTTGACTATTACTTGAAACCTATAGTAGTACTTGGGATATGTGTTGTGTATTCTGTGAACATGTGCTATTTTTAGATTAGATAATTCCTGTCTCGAACCCCTGTTAATTTGTTTGCTTTTGTTTATTTGATAGTGCTTTCAGTAAATGGATATATCTTAAAAATTGCAAAGCCACTATTAAAAGAAGTTATTATGATATATAGCATGGAATTGCACATTCCTCCTTTGAATCCGACAGAGCTTCACCATATCCTTGACAATTTGGGAAAAACACGCTATTATTTTTCTTCATAAAATTTCTCCTGTTAGGCTGTGATGGTTGTCATCAGCAGTAACTCCTCTGAAGGCTTTGTCAAAAGAGTTGAAAAAATTGGAAAGGTGTGAATGAAGCTGTTTGCTGAATATAAAGAAAAGAGCATTGAAGTACAATTCACACTCTTACTTCTCCTTCTATGCTTTCAGATGTTTGACATTTGAAAATTTTGCTTCTAGAAGAGATGCCCTATATAATTCTTACTTAAAGGAGCAAGTTGCTTTAATAATTTTTTTTATTATTCTACCATTCAAGTATTTCCATTTAAATTAAATTCAATACCATTTAAAAAAAATCAAAAGTGCTGCCAGTATTCAATTCCTGGGCTAAATAATTTTAGAAAGCTTTGTGTTATTGAACCTACGGGGTTTTTCTGTAGTTTTAACTCTTTCTTTCTGTGATTTTTCCCATTAGTCACATAAGTGACTGCAATATAACAGATAAAGGACTGAATAGAACAATCCTTGGCCTCATGAAGTTGAGAATCTAGCAAGGGAGTCAAACAATTCAATCATTCAGAGACAATTTATTGAGTCTGGCCCAAGATGAGCACAACAAAACCCCAGCCCAGAGGAATCATTTTAATGGGAGAGATAGATAATAGGTAAGCCAACTTTAAAAAGAAAAAAATCGTACTGGTTTTTCTTTAATAGTGATGCATATTTGAACTAAATAAGCACATTTTAATAAGAGCAGTGATTGAGAAGAGGTTTTGTAACTGAGTGGTCCGAAAGGGCCTCCCTGAAAAAGTCTGTTTTGAACAGATTTCCGAATAATATCAGCCAGGAAGCTGCGTAAAAATCTCAGGGATGGGTGATTTTTCCAGTCAAAAAACTGTAAAGGCTCCAAAGTCACAATAGAGCCATACATTTCTCTAATAAAGTAACTTCTGACAAAGAATGAGAAGAAATAACTAACCCAGGTTTGAAAGAAAAGGGACAGACTTTCTATGGAATTCATATTTAATTAAAGCTCTAAAGGACAAAAATACAATAGAGCAAAATTCTGGTCCCGCTGATATACCTAATGAAAGTTCATAAACAAGGTGTGGGTAGCAAAGAGTGTGTGGGAATGTTGGTAAGGACAGTGGGCAAGAGTCATCCCTGAACATGTTCTTAAATGAAGCAATTCTTGTGTTGTTTTAAAGGGTAATTTGGAGTTTGCCTAAGTGATTAGAGAAGGATGCCTCGGCTTATGGAAGTTCAAAGCCATAAAGATGTGATAAACTACTGCAGATATTTTCATGTATATTTGTTGTTGCTTCTAGTAATGGTGATCTAAAAACTCCTATTTAAGACAACTTAAAAATCCAGACAAAATAGCTTTTAAAGTTAAAAATATCAGAATGATTATAAAAATAAGTGAGGGATTACTGGGCCAATACGAAACACAATGAGAGCCTAGAGATATATGCCCTGAAGCCATTTTAGCTATGAGAGCATTAGAAACTGCTAAAACACACTGAGCTGTGTTTTTAATAGACATTTGATACTAGAGAAAAAAAATTCAAAATCCAGCAGCAATCAAATTTGAGGACTTTGGTACAACCCAAATTTAAGTTGAGATCCCCAAAGCACAAGGAGAAGCAGAAATAAGACTAGAGCCTACCTTGCCTTCTGTGTAAACTGAGAAAGTCAACCACTGAATTTGGAGTATGATTGTCTTGTAAAGTCTCAGATATAAGAGAAAATCCTGCCAAGGAGGACCATACCATTATTATAGCTCTACTCAATAAGAGTTTCAAATATAATGTCTTGAACATACCAAAATGTAACAAAGCACACAAAGAAAAACCATTAACAAGATTTGATAGACAAAATGGGATTAAGTATGATATTAAAATGATCAATAAAGATTGTAAAATGGCTTGAGTACTCTGCTCAAAGAAATGAGAGGGGAAGCAAATTGAACAAAAAACTGAAACTAAAAAATGATATTGAGAAAGATTTTATAAGTGAACCAAATGGATACTCTAGAACTTTAAAGATATGACAGCCAATTTAAGATACCACAGGGGTGCCTGGGTGGCTCACTTAATTAAACCTCCAATTCTTTTTCCTTTTTTTTAACACCTTAATTTTATTTTATTTCTTTCATTTTGGCTCAGGTCATGATGTCAGGGTTGTGAAATAGAGCCCAGAGTTGGGCTCTGTGCTGAGCCTGGAGCCTGCTTAAGATTCTTTTCCCTTCTTTTTCTATCCCTCCCTGCGCTCTCACTCGCTCGCTCTCTCTTGCTTGCAAATAAATAAATAAATAGATAGATAATAGACAAAGCAAAATAAAAGCAGATTATGAAAACAAATATAAAGTTTTTGAAATGAAAACAAGTTAAAAATAAAATAGAGAAGACCTACACAGCTAAAAGTTCATTCAGGAAATCTATTATTAAAGAAGTCAGTATGACACAATGTTAAGATATCAAAAGATTGGAGCATGTACTTTACAGAAAGGGTAATCCAAATGGCCACTCATAGGTAAAAACTGTTTATCTTTATTATGAATCTGGAATTAAATTAAATTAAATTAAAAATAAATTAAAACCTAGAATGGCATACTATTACACACTTACCATATTGGGAAACAGTAAAAATGTCTTGCAAGAATGTGAAAGAATGACAGTGCCCATAATAAAAACATTTGAGGTAGGTTGACAATATTTAGAAAACTTAAAAATTAAAAAAAAAATTTGGTCCATTCCTGGAAATACAACATTGAATTAAATGAATATTTTCACCAGGATATGAAAACAGATGATTATAGTTATTTCATTCATAACGGCAGATCAGCAGTGGTCTATTTGCACAATGTTACATTAAATAAGAGAGAATATTAACAAACTGGGAGAAGGGGCTAGGTTGTTATCATAAACAGATCTTCTACGATGCTGATTATGTTCTATTTCTCAAAATCTTTAAGTTAAAAAATTTTCAAATTTATATCTAAATAGATAGATAGATAGATGATAGATTGACAGATATCCCAGAAGCTGCAATGCTAGGCTAAGACCAGGCTTTAAAGGGCTTTTCTATATTCTACTAAATACTTTAAACCATTCATTATATTATAGCTCAGAGTTCGAATCTCCATTTGTTTCCTCTGTTTTCTAATATTTATCTTAAGGTGACCTGATGCAGACTTTTGATGACCTTTGTCTAAATATTTCTATTTTAACAAAGTCCTTTTTAATACTCAGAGACTAAAACTTAGAAAAACACTCTGATTGTTATCTCACTAGAGTGGAAAATATATGGTTACCCATTAACTAATGATATCCATGTCTACATTAGCTCCATGACATTTTTAATTCTTGGGAGCTTTTGGTTAAATGAATTTTTTTAAGCTTCCTTTAAATGAAGCTTTAAGCCATCACCACATGAATAAAATTAAAGAACTAAATGAAAACAAGCCAAGTAATAGAGTAATAGAATGTGCAGTGGAAAGAGTACAATTCTGAAATCATAAAGCCTAAATTAGTGTGATGCATCTTTACTAGCCATGTAATCATAAACCAGTTATCTAAATGTGTTAGCCTCAGTTTTTTCACCCATGAAATGGTGATGATAATACTTATTATGCAAAATTGTTGTGTGGATGTAATGAAGCATGGAGCATGAGAGTCTCATATTCCATGCTAAAATGATAGCTATTTTTTACTTATAATAATTCTAATAATAGTAATTAAATTGTTCAAAATGATAATATTCATTTATATTGAGGCATTGTATTGACTATTCATAGACACATTTACCAAAATAAATTTCATTTTACTTTACCCCCTCTGAGGCTATATATTCCTTAATTCAATATGAATCTTATTATGAATAATAATTATCATGATAAATATGCTGATTTTTCTTCTATTTATTTTTAGGAAAGTATCCTTTACTGTTGAACATAAAGAAACTTAAGCAAGTCTGTCTTATTCAAAATTTGCATGCTGCTTTCTTATGAAACTAGATTATAGAGTTGTATGAAATAAATTCATGCAGTTAAGACATTTATGTTTGGAAAACTGGGTGGTCAGTTTAGTATTTCAAAAGAAGATTTTAAATTTAAACCTTAAAACTGAGCTCTTTCAGCCTTATTTATAGACCATCCTTCATGCTTCATAAGTATTCCTTCATTGTAAACTAACTAATAGTGTTTGTCACAGTGTATATAACTAAAATGGATTTTGTATTCTATTATTTCAGAGTTAGTTGCAGTTTCTACTTCCTTACTTCCTCTTTTGAAAAATAGATTAATTCTACAAAAGGTTATTTCCAGCTTTATTGAAAAATAATTGACATATTATAATTCGTAAATTTAAGAAATGATTTCTTATAACACTGCAAACTTTTAACATTGTATAAATTTTGTACCATTTGATAAATTGGTATACATCTGCATTGCAATATAATCTACATAAAAATGTTAATACATCTACTATCTCATATAGTTGCCTCTGTTTTTATGCATGTATTGTAAGGAATTTTAAGATCTACTCTCTTAGCAACTTTTATGTATATAGTACAGTAGAGATAAACTTCAGAGGTCTTGTGGGTTTTGTTCCAGACCGCCTCAATAAAGTGATTATTTCAATAAACTAAGTCAAATCATTATTATTATTTTTTGGTTTCCCAGTGCAAATAAAAAATTATGTTTCCCAGTGCATATAAAAAATAAACACTATACTGTACTGTTCAAAAGCATTATGTCTTTAAGAAAAACAATGTATATACCTTAAGTAAACTAGTTCTGAGTTTTCAGTGGGTCATAAATACTGATCACAGATCACCATAACAAATACAATAATAATGAAAAAACTTGAAATATTGCAAGAATTACCAATGTGACAGAGAGACACAAAATGAACAAATGGTGTTAGAAAAATGGTGGCAGCAGACCTATTTTATACAAGATTGCTATAAACTTTCAACTTGTAAGAATGTGATATATGCAAAATTTAATAAAGGGAAGCACAATTAAAAAAGTATGTATATATTATTAACTATGACCATCATGCTGTACATTAGATCCCCAGAACTTTTTCCTATTATAGTTGCAAGTTTGTACCCTTTGACCACCTTATTCCACCCCAGGTTCACCCCTTGTCAACTCAACTCTAAGTTTCCATTAGTTTGCTTTTTCTTCAGGTTCTGTATGTAAGGGATATCGTAATACATAAATTAAAAAATATATAAAATCTTTGAAATATTTCACTTAGTATAATACCTTCAAGATCCATCCATGGTATTGTAAATGGCAGTATTTCTTAATTTTTCATGGTTAAGTAGTATTCCATAGTATATATTTACCATACTTATTTTATTCATTCATCCATTAATGGATACTGAAGTTATTTCCATCTCTTGCTTAGAGTTAATAATTTTATAATGAACATAAGAGTGCAGAGATGTCTTCGAATAGTGACTTCGTTTCCTTTAGCTATATCCCTAGAAGTGGGATTACTGAATCATATGGTAATTTTACTTTTAATAATATGAATAGTCTCCATACTGTTTTCCATACAAATTTATATCCCTATCACAGTGCATAAGTTCCCCATTTTCCCCAATATTTACCAAAATTTGTTAGTTTTAATTTTTTGGTAGTATTATATTCTAATAGGTAGTAATATCTTGCTGTGTTTTTCAGAGGTAAACAAAAACAACAACATAATGACTTTGCCCTGAGTTTTTTACGTTGAGCACTTTTTAATGCTCCTGTTGGTCATTTATATAACTTTTTTGAAAAAAAAGTCTATTGAGATCCTTTTGCTATTTTTTTAATTATATATTTTTTTCTTTTTGTATCTGTTAGTTATTAACCTCTTTTCAGATATAAGTTTTGTAAGTATTTTCTTCCATTCTGTGGATTGTGTTTTCATTCCCTCTTTTTTTTGGCAATGCAGAAAATTTAGTTTGATGTAATACCATTTATTTATTTTTGCTTGTGTTTTTGGTCTGGTATCCAAAAAACTAATGGCAAGACCAATGTCACGGAGAATTTTTCCTATGTTTTCCTTTAGGAAATTTAGTTTCATGCATCACATTTAAGTCTTTAATCTATTTCAAGTTAAGATTTATGAGTGATATAAGGTTCCAGTTTCATACTGTTTATGTGACTATTCAGTTTTAAATATCATTTACTGAACAGACTATCTTTACCCATTACATATGTTGGCCCCTGTCAAATATTAGGTGACTGTATGAAAGAATTTATTTCTGGACTCTCAATTCTGTTCTACTTGTTTATTGGTCTGTTTTTATGCCAGTATACTTTATTGTTTTGAGCATGAGGGCTTTGTAGTATAGTTTCAAATCAAGAGTGTAATTTCGCTTCTTCATTCTTTCTCAGAACTGCTTTGATTATTTGTTGTCTTTTATGGTCTCATATAAATTTTAGGATTCTTTACTTACTTCTGTAAAAACACAATATTGGATTTTTTTTAAAGATTATTTATTAATTTATTTGAGAGAGAGAGATGACAAGCAGGCAGAGAGGCAGGCAGAGAGAGAAGAGGTAGCAGCTTCCTGCTGAACAGAGAGGCTGATGCGGGGCTCGATCCCAGGACCCTGGGATCATGACCTGAGCCGTAGGCAGCAGCTTAACCCACTGAGCCACCCAGGTGCCCCTAACATTGGATTTTTGATAGGAATTGAATTTACAGATGGTTTTCGGTAGTATGGACATTTTAACAATGTTAATTCTTACCATTCATAAATATGAGCTATCTTTCCATTTGTGTCTCCTTCAATTTCTTTATCAATGTCATAGATTATGGGGTACAGATCTTTCATAGTCTTAGTTAAATCTTATCCTAAGTATTATATTAGTTTTGATGCTAGTGTGAATTAGATTGTTTTCTTTATTTTTTCAGATAGTTCATCATTAGAGTGTTAAAATGCTCCTGTCTTGTGCTTACTTTGTCAGCACATATACTAAAATTGGAATGATGCAGAGAAGATTAGCGTGATCACTGAGCAAGGATGACATGAAAAACTATTAAAAAAACGAAACAAAACAAAATTCTTGTCTTCTATATATTGATCTTGTATTTGGCAGCTTTACTAAATTTGTTTATTCAAAAATTTTTATGAAGTTTTTAGGAATTTTTTACATGTAAGTTCATGTTATCCAAAAAAAGAAAATTTTACTTCTTCCTTTTTTTTTTATTTGGATTCTCTTATTTCTTTGTGTTCCTTGTTTCTCTGGCTAGGACATCCAGTATTATGTCAAATGAGAGTAGTGAAAGTGGACACACTTGTCTTTTTTCTGATCTTTAAGGGGAAAACTTTCAAACTTTTTTGATTGAATATGAGATTAGCTCTGGGCTTGCAATATGTGTTTTTTCTTTAATGGATTTTTTAAATTATTTTTTTAAAATTTTTTATAAACATATAATGTGTTTTTATCCCTAGGGGTATAGGTCTGTGAATCACCAGGTTTACACATTTCACAGCACTCACCATCACTCACCATAGCACCTGCTCTCTCCAATGTCCATACCCCCACCATCCTCTCCCAACACACCTCCCCCCAGCAACCCTCAGTCTGTTTTGTGAGATTCAGTCTTTTATGGTTTGTCTCCCTCCCAATCCCATCTTCTTTTATTTTTCTTTTCGTATGCCCGAAACCGCCTATGTTGAATCTCCACTTCATCATATCAGGGAGATCATAGGATAGCTGTCTTTCTCAGATTGATTTATTTCGCCAAGCATAATACCCTCTAGTTCCATCCACGTCATCACAAATAGCAGGATTTCATTTCTTTTGATGGCTGCATAGTATCCCATTGTACATATATACCACATCTTATTTATTAATTCATCTATTGAAGGACATTTAGGTTCTTTCCATAGTTTAACTATTGTGGACATTGCTGCTATAAACATTTGGGTGCATGTGCCCCTTCAGAATGCCACGTTTGTATCTTTAGGGTATATACTCAGTACTGCAATCACTGGGTCATAAACTAGTTCTATTTTCAGCTTTTTGAGGCACCTCCACTCTGTTTTCCAGAGTGGTTGCACCAGCTTGCATTCCCACGTACAGTGTAGGAGGGTTGCCCTTTCTCCACATCCTCGCCAGCATCTGTCATTGACTGTCTTGTTCATTTTAGCCATTCTGAAAGGTGTGAGGTGGTATCTCATTCTGGTTTTGATTTGTATTTCCCTGATGCCGAGTAATGTGGAGCATTTTTTCATGTGTCTGTTGGCCATTTGGATGTATTCTTTGCAGAAAGAATACATGTCCTCTGTCCATTTCTTCATTCGATTATTTGTTCTTAGGGTGTTGAGTTTGATAAGCTCTTTATAGATTTTGGATAGATACTGGCCCTTTATCTGGTATGTCATTTGCAAATATCTTCTCCCAGATAACTTCTGACAGTCATCTTTTGGCTTTGTTAACTGTTTCCTTTGCTGGGCAAAAGCTTTTTGATCTGATGAAATCCCAAGAGTTCATTCTTGCCTTTGCTTCCCTTGCCTTTGGTGATGTTCCTGTGAAGAAGTTGCTGCTGGTGAGGTCAAAGAGTTTGCTGCCTGTTCTCTCCTCAAGGATTTTGATGGATTCCTTTCTCACATTATGCTTTTTCATCCATTTCCAGTCTATTTTCATGTATGGTGTAAGGAAATGGTCCAACTTCATTTTTCTGCATGTGGCTGTTCAATTTTTCCAACACCATTTGTTGAAGAGGCTGTGTCTTTTCCATAGGACATTCCTTCCTGCTTTGTTGACGATTAGTTGACCATAGAGTGGAGGGTCTATTTCTGGGCTCTCTATTCTGTTCCATTGATCTATGTCTGTTTTGGGGACAGTTCCCTACCATCTTGATGATGACAACTTTGTAATAGAGCTTGAAGTCTGGAATTGTGATGCCAACAACTTTGGCTTTCTCTTTCAATATTCCTCTGTCTATTCGAGGTATTTTCTGGTTCCATATATATTTTAGGATGATTTGTCCCATTTCTTTGAAAAAAATGGACGAGATTTTGATAGGGTTTGCATTAAATGTGTAGATTGCTTTAGGTAGCATAGACATTTTCACAATATTTGTTCTTCCAATACGGGAGCATGGAACATTTTTCCATTTCTTTGTGTCTTCTTCAATTTCTTTCATGAGTACTCACTTTGGAGTTTTCTGAGTATAGATTCTTTGTCTCTTTGGTTAGGTTTATTCCTAGGTATCTTAGGGTTTTGAGTGCAATTTTAAATGGGATTCACTCCTTAATTTCTATTTCTTCAGTCTTGTTGGTTTTAAAAAAATTCAACCAATTTCTGTGCATTGATTTTATATTCTGACACTTTATAGAATTCCTATACAAGTTATAGCAGATTTGGAGTGGAGTCCTTTAAGTTTTCCACATACAGTGTCATATCGTCTACAAGCAGGGATAGTTTGACTTCTCTTTTGCCAATTTGGCAAAATTTGGATGCCCTTAATTTCTTTTTGTTGTCTGATTGCTGAGGCTAGGACTTCTAGTACGATGTTGAATAGCAGTGGTGATAACGGACATCCCTGCCGTGTTCCTGACCTCAGCGGAAAAGTATTCCATTTTTCTCCATTGAGAATGATATTTGCAGTGGGTTTTTCATAGATGGCTTTGATAATATTGATAATATGTGCCCTCTATCCCTACACTTTGAAGAGTTTTAATCAGGAAGGGACACTGCACTTTGCCAAATGCTTTTTCAGCATCTATGGAGAGTATCATGTGGTTCTTGTTCTTTCTTTTATTAATGCGTTGTATCACATTGATTGATTTGCATATGTTGAACCAACCTTGTAGCCCTGGAATAAATCCCACTTGGTCGTGGTGAATAATCCTTTTAATGCACTGTTGAATCCTATTGGCTAGTATTTTGGTGAGAATTTTCGCATCTGTGTTCATCAAGGATATTGGTTTGCTGTTCTCTTTTTTGATGGGATCCTTGTCTGGTTTTGGGATCAAGGTGATGCTGGCCTCATAAAATGAGTTTGGAAGTTTTCCTTCCATTTCTATTTTTTGAAACAGTATCATGAGAATAAGAATTAATTCTTCTTTAAATGTTTGGTAGAATTTCCCTGGGAAGCCATCTGGCCCGGGGCTTTTGTTTGTTTGGAGATTTTTGATGACTGTATCAATCTCCGTACTGGTTATGGGTCTGTTCAGGTTTCCTATTTCTTCCTGGTTCAGTTGTGGTAGTTTATATGTCTCTAGGAATGTATCCATTTCTTCCAGATTGTTGAATTTGTTGGCGTAGAGTTGCTCATAGTATGTTCTTATAATTGTTAGTATTTCTTTGGTGTTGGTTGTGATCTCTCCTCTTTCATTCATTAATTTATTTATTTGGGTTCTTTCTCTTTTCTTTTTGATAAGTCTGGAAAGGGTTTTATCAATCTTATTAATTCTTTCAAAGAACCAGCTCCTAGTTTCGTTGATTTGTTCTATTGTTTTTTGTTGTTGTTGTTGTTGGTTTTTTGTGGTTTTTATTTGTTTGTTTATTTGTTTCTATTTCATTGATTTCTGCTCTGATCTTTATTATTCCTCTTCTGCTGGGTTAGGCTTTCTTTGTTGTTCTTTCTCCATCTCCTTTAGGTGTAGGGTTATGTTGGGTATTTGAGATCTGAGAGAGAAGCGTGGTTGCACACGTGTGTCACTGCGCTCCCCAAGAGCACGTCTGGGAAAGGTGCAGCACGCCACCCCAGGAGAAGAGAAGGATACGTTGGCCTTGTGGTCGGGAAAGGTCGGGAAGCAGAATAGCCTGCCATGGCAGGAACAGCAGGCCGGTGGCAAGACAAGTGTCACCCGCTCCCTGTGCAGAGAGACAAAGCCTGGTTCCTAAGGAGACATGAGGGGATGACTAGGGCAGAGATGCATGCTCCACTCTGAGGAAGGAGTCTGGGCAGAAGGCAGGCCAGTCCTGTGCCTCTGGTCCCAAGGGGACAGCATCTCCTTGACCACCTGTCTGTAGGGCCGACTTGGGCTAGCTACCAGGCGCCATACCCGGAAGTCGCAGAAATAGCTCCCTCGAGAAACGGGCAGTCAGATGCCATCTTCCTCAAAGATGTGACAGCGTTTTCGGTGGCAGGGGGTTTGCCGGGGAAGGAGTGGGGACAATCTCCCAAAGCTCCCCATTCCAGTGAACGGGCGGTGTTCAGGGATCCTGTCGCCTCTCCTCTCCTGTGGGGAAGGCACTGGCCTTAACCGCGAGTCCGCCTGAGGGCCTGTGCAAAAGGCCAAGTGTTGCCTACACTGGGAGAATGTAGTGTGCATTGAGTGCCATCCTAGGCCACGCACGCTGCTGCAGCGTTGTGGCTGTGTCTGCTTAGTTCGGACTGGCAGGGTGAACCCAGGGTGCCAACATAGAGCCCGGGAAAGCAAGGCCCAAGAGGGACCAGCTCTCCCGCAGCTCTTCTTCCCTGATGCGACAGAGCGAACACCCAAAGCCTTGCTGAGGAAGCAGCAGCGAAGTGCCGTTCGTGCCAAGCTGAAAATCTCTGTGAAAGCATAGCAGTCGCTGGGAAATCAGAGTTTTTGTGGGCTGCTGTTGCTGCTTGCCTTAGCCTAGTATTCGCAGCACGGCGGGAGAAACCCTCATACAGCGAAAGGGTCTTTGCCTGGGCATCTCCTCTGGGAAAGCACAGCATTCTTTGGGAAATGAGAGTCGGGTCTGTGGGATGCTGCTGCTGCTTGCCTGAGCAAGACCCAACAGCACGGTGTAATAAACCCGCATGGAGCGAAATCCTCTTTGCCTGGGCATCCCCACTGCCTGAGAGAGAACCGTGGTTGCGCCTGTGGAAAGAGCCTTAAGGAAGGGGACATGTCTGTCACTGGGCTCCCCAGGAGCCTGTCTGGGGAAAGTGCAGCAAGCTGCACAGGAGAAGAGAAGGAGCCGTTGGCCTTGTGGTCGGGAAATGGTCGCGAAGCTAGAGAGCTGGCCCTGGCAGGAACAGCGGGCCGGTGGCAAGGCAAGTGTCACCCACTCCCTGTGCAGAGAGGTGAAGCCTGGCTGCTAAGGAGACTTGAGGGGGCGATTGGGCCGGGGAACGTGCTCCAATCTGAGGAAGGAGTCTGGGCAGAAGGAAGGCCTTTCCTGTGCCTCTGGTCCCAAGTGGAAAGCATCTCCTTGGCCACCTGTCCAGAGGGCAGACGTGGGCTTGCCACCAAGCTTCCGGCCGTGAACTCGCAGAAACACCTCCTGGAGGAACGGGCAATCAGATGCCGTCTTCCTCCAGGATGTGGCAGCATTGGCGGAGGCAGGGGGTGCCCCGGGGAAACAGGGACAGTTACCGATTACACCCCATTCCAGGGCACGGACGGTGTGCAGTGATCCTCTCACGTCTCCTCAAGGATGGAGAAGGCACTGGCCTAGTCCCCTGTCCACCTGAACGCCAGAGCAAAAGGGACGGCCGTGCCTATGCTGAGAGATGGCATTGTGAGCAGAGTGCCATCCTAGGCCACCCACGCTGCTCAGGGTCGAGGTTGTGTCTGCTTATTTCAGCTTGGAAGAATGAACCCAGGTTGTGAACTTGGAGCCCGGGATAGCAAGGCCCCAAGAGGCACCAGCTCTCCGGCAGCACTTCTTCCCTGATGCGACTGAAGCCTTGCTGAGGAAGCAGCGGTGAAGTGCTGTTTGCTTCAAGCCAAAGCCTCTGTGAAAGCACAGCATTGGCTGAGAAATCAGTAGTCGGTTCTGCGGGCTCTTCTGCTGCTTGCCTGTGCCCAGTCACTCGGTGGGAGAAACCCGCATACAGCGTTAGCCTCTTTGTCCGGGCACCTCCTCTGGGAAGCACAGCATTCGTTGGGAAATCAGAATCGAATGTGTGGGATGCAGCAGCTGAATGCCTGAGCTAGTCTCCGCAGCACAGGGGAAGATACCTGAATGGAGCAAAATACTCTTTGCCCTAGCATCCCTTCTGCCTGAGAGAGAAGTGTGGTTGCACATATCTGTCACCGCGCTCCCCAGGATCAAGTGTGGTGAAGGCGCAGCATGAAGCCCCCGGAGAAGAGAAGGAGCCCTTGGCCTTGGGGTCGGCAAATGCTCGGGAAGCAGGATAGCCTGCCATGGCACGAACAGCAGGCCGGTGGCAAGACAAGTTTCACCCGCTCCCTGTGCGGAGAGATGGAAGCCTGGATGCTAAGGAGACATGAGGGGACGACTAGGGCAGAGGCATGAGCTCCACTCTGAGGAAGGAGACTGGGCAGAAGGCAGGCCTGTCTTGTGCCTCTGGACCCAAGGGGACAGCATCTCCTTGGCACCTGTCCCAAGGGCAGACTTGGGCTTGCCACCAGGTGAGATAACCGAAACTCGCAGAAACAACCCCATGGAGAAACGGGCAGTCAGATGCCGTCTTCCACCAAGATGTGGCAGCGATGTGGGTGGCAAGGGGTGTGCCGGGGAAGGAGTGGAGACTGTCCCCCACAGTTCCCCATCCAAGTGCACGGGCCGTGTGCAGGGATCCTATCGCCTCCTCTCTCCTGTGCTGAAGGCACTGGCCTAGCCCCCGAGTCTGCCTGAGCGCCGGAGCAAAAGGCAAAGCCTTACCTACACCAGGAGATGGTAATAGGCATAGAGTGCCATGCTAGGCCACGCAAGCTGCTGCAGGGCTGTGACTGTGTCTGCTTAGTTCGGCTTAGGAGGTGAACCCCGGGTGCGATCTTGGAGCTCAAGAAAGCAAGGCCCAAGAGGCGCCAGCACTCCCGCAGCTCTTCATCCCTGAAGCAAACGAACCCTTGCTGAGGAAGCAGCAGTGAAGTGCGGTTCACTCCAAAACAGCGTGGAGGTGCCTCAAAAAGCTGAAAATAGAACTAGTTTATGACCCAGTGATTGCAGTACTGGGTATATACCCTAAAGATACAAACGTGGCATTCTGAAGGGGCACATGCACCCAAATGTTTATAGCAGCAATGTCCACAATAGTTAAACTATGGAAAGAACTTAAATGTCCTTCAACAGATGAATCAATAAATAAGATGTGGTATATATGTACAATGGGATACTATGCAGCCATCAAAAGAAATGAAATCCGGCTATTTGTGATGACGTGGATGGAACTAGAGGGTATTATGCTTGGCGAAATAAATCAATCTGAGAAAGACAACTATCCTATGATCTCCCCTGATATGATGAAGTAGAGATGCAACATAGGCGGTTTCGGGAGTACGAAAAGAAAAATAAAAGAAGATGGGATTGGGAGGGAGACAAACCATAAAAGACTGAATCTCACAAAACAGACTGAGGGTTGCTGGGGGGAGGTGTGTTGGGAGAGGATGGTGGGGATATGGACATTGGGGAGGGCAGGTGCTATGGTGAGTGATGGTGAGTGCTGTGAAATGTGTAAACCTGGTGATTCACAGACCTGTACCCCTAGGGATAAAAACACATTATATGTTTATAAAAAATTTTAAAAAAATAATTTAAAAAATCCATTAAAGAAAAACCACATATTGCAAGCCCAGAGCTAATCTCATATTCAATCAAAAAAGTTTGAAAGTTTTCCCCTTAAAGATCAGAAAAAAGACAAGTGTGTCCACTTTCACTACTCTCATTTGACATAGTACTGGATGTCCTAGCCAGAGAAACAAGGAACACAAAGAAATAAGAGACTCCAAATAAAAAAAAAAAAAAAGGAAGAAGTAAAATTTTCTTTTTTTTGGATAACATGAACTTACATGTAAAAAAATCCTAAAAACTTCATAAAAATTTTTGAATAAACAAATTTAGTAAAGCTGCCAAATACAAGATCAATATATAGAAGACAAGAATTTTGGTTTTTTTCGTTTTTTTAATAGTTTTTCATGTCATCCTTGCTCAGTGATCACGCTAGTCTTCTCTGCATCATTCCAATTTTAGTATATGTGCTGACAAAGTAAGCACAAGACAGGAGCATTTTAACACTCTAATGATGAACTATCTGAAAAAATAAAGAAAACAATCTAATTCACACTAGCATCAAAACTAATATAATACTTAGGATAAGATTTAACTAAGACTATGAAAGATCTGTACCCCATAATCTATGACATTGATAAAGAAATTGAAGGAGACACAAATGGAAAGATAGCTCATATTTATGAATGGTAAGAATTAACATTGTTAAAATGTCCATACTACCGAAAACCATCTGTAAATTCAATTCCTATCAAAAATCCAATGTTAGGGGCACCTGGGTGGCTCAGTGGGTTAAGCTGCTGCCTACGGCTCAGGTCATGATCCCAGGGTCCTGGGATCGAGCCCCGCATCAGCCTCTCTGCTCAGCAGGAAGCTGCTACCTCTTCTCTCTCTGCCTGCCTCTCTGCCTGCTTGTCATCTCTCTCTCTCAAATAAATTAATAAATAATCTTTAAAAAAATCCAATATTGTGTTTTTACAGAAGTAAGTAAAGAATCCTAAAATTTATATGAGACCATAAAAGACAACAAATAATCAAAGCAGTTCTGAGAAAGAATGAAGAAGCGAAATTACACTCTTGATTTGAAACTATACTACAAAGCCCTCATGCTCAAAACAATAAAGTATACTGGCATAAAAACAGACCAATAAACAAGTAGAACAGAATTGAGAGTCCAGAAATAAATTCTTTCATACAGTCACCTAATATTTGACAGGGGCCAACATATGTAATGGGTAAAGATAGTCTGTTCAGTAAATGATATTTAAAACTGAATAGTCACATAAACAGTATGAAACTGGAACCTTATATCACTCATAAATCTTAACTTGAAATAGATTAAAGACTTAAATGTGATGCATGAAACTAAATTTCTTAAAGGAAAACATAGGAAAAATTCTCCTTGACATTGGTCTTGCCATTAGTTTTTTGGATACCAGACCAAAAACACAAGCAAAAATAAATAAATGGTATTACATCAAACTAAATTTTCTGCATTGCCAAAAAAAAGAGGGAATGAAAACACAATCCACAGAATGGAAGAAAATACTTACAAAACTTATATCTGAAAAGAGGTTAATAACTAACAGATACAAAAAGAAAAAAATATATAATTAAAAAAAAGCAAAAGGATCTCAATAGACTTTTTTTCAAAAAAGTTATATAAATGACCAACAGGAGCATTAAAAAGTGCTCAACGTAAAAAACTCAGGGCAAAGTCATTATGTTGTTGTTTTTGTTTACCTCTGAAAAACACAGCAAGATATTACTACCTATTAGAATATAATACTACCAAAAAATTAAAACTAACAAATTTTGGTAAATATTGGGGAAAATGGGGAACTTATGCACTGTGATAGGGATATAAATTTGTATGGAAATCAGTATGGAGACTATTCATATTATTAAAAGTAAAATTTCCATATGATTCAGTAATCCCACTTCTAGGGATATAGCTAAAGGAAACGAAGTCACTATTCGAAGACATCTCTGCACTCTTATGTTCATTATAAAATTATTAACTCTAAGCAAGAGATGGAAATAACTTCAGTATCCATTAATGGATGAATGAATAAAATAAGTATGGTAAATATATACTATGGAATACTACTTAACCATGAAAAATTAAGAAATACTGCCATTTACAATACCATGGATGGATCTTGAAGGTATTATACTAAGTGAAATATTTCAAAGATTTTATATATTTTTTAATTTATGTATTACGATATCCCTTACATACAGAACCTGAAGAAAAAGCAAACTAATGGAAACTTAGAGTTGAGTTGACAAGGGGTGAACCTGGGGTGGAATAAGGTGGTCAAAGGGTACAAACTTGCAACTATAATAGGAAAAAGTTCTGGGGATCTAATGTACAGCATGATGGTCATAGTTAATAATATATACATACTTTTTTAATTGTGCTTCCCTTTATTAAATTTTGCATATATCACATTCTTACAAGTTGAAAGTTTATAGCAATCTTGTATAAAATAGGTCTGCTGCCACCATTTTTCTAACACCATTTGTTCATTTTGTGTCTCTCTGTCACATGTTGGTAATTCTTGCAATATTTCAATTTTTTCATTATTATTGTATTTGTTATGGTGATCTGTGATCAGTATTTATGACCCACTGAAAACTCAGAACTAGTTTACTTAAGGTATATACATTGTTTTTCTTTAAAGACATAATGCTTTTGAACAGTACAGTATAGTGTTTATTTTTTATATGCACTGGGAAACATAATTTTTTATTTGCACTGGGAAACCAAAAAATAATAATAATGATTTGACTTAGTTTATTGAAATAATCACTTTATTGAGGCGGTCTGGAACAAAACCCACAAGACCTCTGAAGTTTATCTCTACTGTACTATATACATAAAAGTTGCTAAGAGAGTAGATCTTAAAATTCCTTACAATACATGCATAAAAACAGAGGCAACTATATGAGATAGTAGATGTATTAACATTTTTATGTAGATTATATTGCAATGCAGATGTATACCAATTTATCAAATGGTACAAAATTTACACAATGTTAAAAGTTTGCAGTGTTATAAGAAATCATTTCTTAAATTTACGAATTATAATATGTCAATTATTTTTCAATAAAGCTGGAAATAACCTTTTGTAGAATTAATCTATTTTTCAAAAGAGGAAGTAAGGAAGTAGATACTGCAACTAACTCTGAAATAATAGAATACAAAATCCATTTTAGTTATATACACTGTGACAAACACTATTAGTTAGTTTACAATGAAGGAATACTTATGAAGCATGAAGGATGGTCTATAAATAAGGCTGAAAGAGCTCAGTTTTAAGGTTTAAATTTAAAATCTTCTTTTGAAATACTAAACTGACCACCCAGTTTTCCAAACATAAATGTCTTAACTGCATGAATTTATTTCATACAACTCTAATCTAGTTTCATAAGAAAGCAGCATGCAAATTTTGAATAAGACAGACTTGCTTAAGTTTCTTTATGTTCAACAGTAAAGGATACTTTCCTAAAAATAAATAGAAGAAAAATCAGCATATTTATCATGATAATTATTATTCATAATAAGATTCATATTGAATTAAGGAATATATAGCCTCAGAGGGGGTAAAGTAAAATGAAATTTATTTTGGTAAATGTGTCTATGAATAGTCAATACAATGCCTCAATATAAATGAATATTATCATTTTGAACAATTTAATTACTATTATTAGAATTATTATAAGTAAAAAATAGCTATCATTTTAGCATGGAATATGAGACTCTCATGCTCCATGCTTCATCACATCCACACAACAACTCTGCATAATAAGTATTATCATCACTATTTCATGGGTGAAAAATCTGAGGCTAACACATTTAGATAACTGGTTTATGATTACATGGCTAGTAAAGATGCATCACACTAATTTAGGCTTTATGATTTCAGAATTGTACTCTTTCCACTGCACATTCTATTACTCTATTACTTGGCTTGTTTTCATTTAGTTCTTTAATTTTATTCATGTGGTGATGGCTTAAAGCTTCATTTAAAGGAAGCTTAAAAAAATTCATTTAACCAAAAGCTCCCAAGAATGAAAAATGTCATGGAGCTAATGTAGACATGGATATCATTAGTTAATGGGTAACCATATATTTTCCACTCTAGTGAGATAAAAATCAGAGTGTTTTTCTAAGTTTTAGTCTCTGAGTATTAAAAAGGACTTTGTTAAAATAGAAATATTTAGACAAAGGTCATCAAAAGTCTGCATCAGGTCACCTTAAGATAAATATTAGAAAACAGAGGAAACAAATGGAGATTCGAACTCTGAGCTATAATATAATGAATGGTTTAAAGTATTTAGTAGAATATAGAAAAGCCCTTTAAAGCCTGGTCTTAGCCTAGCATTGCAGCTTCTGGGATATCTGTCAATCTATCATCTATCTATCTATCTATCTATCTATTTAGATATAAATTTGAAAATTTTTTAACTTAAAGATTTTGAGAAATAGAACATAATCAGCACCATAGAAGATCTGTTTATGATAACAACCTAGCCCCTTCTCCCAGTTTGTTAATATTCTCTCTTATTTAATGTAACATCGTGCAAATAGACCACTGCTGATCTGCCGTTATGAATGAAATAACTATAATCATCTGTTTTCATATCCTGGTGAAAATATTCATTTAATTCAATGTTGTATTTCCAGGAATGGACCAAATTTTTTTTTAATTTTTAAGTTTTCTAAATATTGTCCAACCTACCTCAAATGTTTTTATTATGGGCACTGTCATTCTTTCACATTCTTGCAAGACATTTTTACTGTTTCCCAATATGGTAAGTGTGTAATAGTATGCCATTCTAGGTTTTAATTTATTTTTAATTTAATTTAATTTAATTCCAGATTCATAATAAAGATAAACAGTTTTTACCTATGAGTGGCCATTTGGATTACCCTTTCTGTAAAGTACATGCTCCAGTCTTTTGATATCTTAACATTGTGTCATACTGACTTCTTTAATAATAGATTTCCTGAATGAACTTTTAGCTGTGTAGGTCTTCTCTATTTTATTTTGAACTTGTTTTCATTTCAAAAACTTTATATTTATTTTCATAATCTGCTTTTATTTTGCTTTGTCTATTATCTGTCTATTTATTTATTTATTTGCAAGCAAGAGAGAGCGAGCGAGTGAGAGCGCAGGGAGGGATAGAAAAAGAAGGGAAAAGAATCTTAAGCAGGCTCCAGGCTCAGCACAGAGCCCAACTCTGGGCTCTATTTCACAAGCCTGACATCATGACCTGAGCCAAAATGAAAGAAATAAAATAAAATTAAGGTGTTAAAAAAAGGAAAAAGAATTGGAGGTTTAATTAAGTGAGCCACCCAGGCACCCCTGTGGTATCTTAAATTGGCTGTCATATCTTTAAAGTTCTAGAGTATCCATTTGGTTCACTTATAAAATCTTTCTCAATATCATTTTTTAGTTTCAGTGTTTTGTTCAATTTGCTTCCCCTCTCATTTCTTTGAGCAGAGTACTCAAGCCATTTTACAATCTTTATTGATCATTTTAATATCATACTTAATCCCATTTTGTCTATCAAATCTTGTTAATGGTTTTTCTTTGTGTGCTTTGTTACATTTTGGTATGTTCAAGACATTATATTTGAAACTCTTATTGAGTAGGAATAATTAAGAGCTATAATAATGGTATGGTCCTCCTTGGCAGGATTTTCTCTTATATCTGAGACTTTACAAGACAATCATACTCCAAATTCAGTGGTTGACGTTCTCAGTTTACACAGAAGGCAAGGTAGGCTCTAGTCTTATTTCTGCTTCTCCTAGTGCTTTGGGGATCTCAACTTAAATTTGGGTTGTACCAAAGTCCTCAAATTTGATTGCTGCTGGATTTTGAATTTTTTTTCTCTAGTATCAAGTGTCTATTAAAAACACAGCTCAGTGTGTTTTAGCAGTTTCTAATGCTCTCGTAGCTAAAATGGCTTCAGGGCATATATCTCTAGGCTCTCATTGTGTTTCGTATTGGCCCAGTAATCCCTCACTTATTTTTATAATCATTCTGATATTTTTAACTTTAAAAGCTATTTTGTCTGGATTTTTAAGTTGTCTTAAATAGGAGTTTTTAGATCACCATTACTAGAAGCAACAACAAATATACATGAAAATATCTGCAGTAGTTTATCACATCTTTATGGCTTTGAACTTCCATAAGCCGAGGCATCCTTCTCTAATCACTTAGGCAAACTCCAAGTTACCCTTTAAAACAACACAAGAATTGCTTCATTAAAGAACATGTTCAGGGATGACTCTTCCCCACTGTCCTTACCAACATTCCCACACACTCTTTGCTACCCACACCTTGTTTATGAACTTTCATTAGGTATATCAGCGGGACCAGAATTTTGCTCTATTGTATTTTTGTCCTTTAGAGCTTTAATTAAATATGAATTCCATAGAAAGTCTGTCCCTTTTCTTTCAAACCTGGGTTAGTTATTTCTTCTCATTCTTTGTCAGAAGTTACTTTATTAGAGAAACTTACAGCTGTATTGTGACTTTGGAGCCTTTACAGTTTTTTGACTGGAAAAATCACCCATCCCTGAGATTTTTACGCAGCTTCCTGGCTGATATTATTCAGAAATCTATTCAAAACTGACTTTTTCAGGGAGGCCCTTTCAGACCACTCAGTTACAAAACCTCTTCTCAATCACTGCTCTTATTAAAATGTGCTTATTTAGTTCAAATATGCATCACTATTAAAGAAAAACCAGTACGATTTTTTTCTTTTTAAAGTTGGCTTACCTATTATCTATCTCTCCCATTAAAATGATTCCTCTAGGGCGCCTGGGTGGCTCAGTGGGTTAAGCCGCTGCCTTCGGCTCAGGTCATGATCTCAGGGTCCTGGGATTGAGCCCCACATCAGGCTCTCTGCTCAGCGGGGAGCCTGCTTCCTCCTCTCTCTCTGCCTGCTTCTCTGCCTACTTGTGATCTCTGTCTGTCAAATAAATAAATAAAATCTTAAAAAAAAAAAAAGATTCCTCTGGGCTGGGGTTTTGTTGTGCTCATCTTAGGCCAGACACTCAATAAATTGTCTCGGAATGATTGAATTGTTTGACTCCCTTGCTAGATTCTCAACTTCATGAGGCCAAGGATTGTTCTATTCAGTCCTTTATCCTCAATGTCTGTTAATATGCAGTCACTTATGTGACTAAAGGGAAAAATCACAGAAAGAAAGAGTTAAAACTACAGAAAAACCCCGTAGGTTCAATAACACAAAGCTTTCTAAAATTATTTAGCCCAGGAATTGAATACTGGCAGCACTTTTGATTTTTTTTAAATGGTATTGAATTTAATTTAAATGGAAATACTTGAATGGTAGAATAATAAAAAAAATTATTAAAGCAACTTGCTCCTTTAAGTAAGAATTATATAGGGCATCTCTTCTAGAAGCAAAATTTTCAAATGTCAAACATCTGAAAGCATAGAAGGAGAAGTAAGAGTGTGAATTGTACTTCAATGCTCTTTTCTTTATATTCAGCAAACAGCTTCATTCACACCTTTCCAATTTTTTCAACTCTTTTGACAAAGCCTTCAGAGGAGTTACTGCTGATGACAACCATCACAGCCTAACAGGAGAAATTTTATGAAGAAAAATAATAGCGTGTTTTTCCCAAATTGTCAAGGATATGGTGAAGCTCTGTCGGATTCAAAGGAGGAATGTGCAATTCCATGCTATATATCATAATAACTTCTTTTAATAGTGGCTTTGCAATTTTTAAGATATATCCATTTACTGAAAGCACTATCAAATAAACAAAAGCAAACAAATTAACAGGGGTTCGAGACAGGAATTATCTAATCTAAAAATAGCACATGTTCACAGAATACACAACACATATCCCAAGTACTACTATAGGTTTCAAGTAATAGTCAAAACAATAGTAAACATGATTCAGACCCTACCAGACAAATCATAAATGGGATCTTAACTGTAAATCCTTATCTTTAGATCAAAGCGGGTAATTGGGTGCTGAAGATCCATTATAGAACTAATATGTTATAGAACTCCTCTGAAATGAGTCATTTATTCCATCACTTTTCCTGCACAGCTGCTGACCCATGTTTTGGTTCCTGGAAATAGCTGCTACCCTGTCATACTTCTTTAAAGCACATATATTGATAACTCTACTCACTCCTCCATTCCTCTGTGACTGTCACTGTGTTAAAATGTGGAGTCAGCTGACTCACTTGTGGTGGTAATAAAGTAGATGAGTTTGCAAAGTATTTTGTTATTTCTAAAAATGCAAAAACCAAATTACATTGAAATCATAAGTGGTGTTTCAGGGAGAGCTGTAGGATGTGGTTTCTTGTGTAATCCACAGAGATTAGCTCCAACACATATTTAAACTCTCCTCTAGGAGCAACCTTAGTGGTAAAGCAAGAAGATAAACAGATGTATACACACCCTGGCACAAAAGTATCACTTATGTTTGGCTTCCTAGTCTCCTCGTGTTACTTATTTATCTTAACGTCTCTCTGAAATCAGGGAACACAGAATCTCAATCAGTTGATATTTTTCTACTGAATTACCCAATAGTCTGATCATACCCCTAAGACTTTTTAAAATTATTTCACTCATAATCCCAAATCTGCTTTGCCTCCTCAGCTCAGTACACTGTAATTTGATTTCAAAATGAGGACGGTTGTCAGTAATGCCACATTCATTTATCTATTTTACAATTCCATGTACTTAGAACTATGAAGATATGTTAATAACATCCATTCCAAAAAGCCACCCTACATTTATTATCATGAAACAAGACCTCAAGAAAGAGAATTCAAAATCATCCATGTATTTGCAATTTATTGCAATAAAGCCTTTATCAATAGACTTCCCTGTGCACATGGTGGTCAAATTGCTGGTGAAAACCAGCCAGATCTATTACAAGCTTTCTCATGGCTTCTAGGTAACCCAAGTGAGCCTTTATTGATACTGGGAAGGGATAAAGCAGGGAAGGGATAAACAGTGATGTAAGAATTTGCTGGACAAAAGTAATGACTCTCATTACAGAGTGAGTATTTTAAAGCAAAAGAGCCTGTTGGGAATATTGTTTTATAAAATAGTGGTTTTTTATTAACTTTTTAAAATTCAATTAGTTATCATATAGTGTACCATTAGTTTCAAATGTAGATTTCAGTTATTCATCCATAGCACATAATAGCTAATGCTCAGTACTTACTGTTATAGCTTCTTGAAAGCAGAATTTTAACCCACTGAGCCACCCAGGCGCCCTTGAAAGCAGAAATTTAGATCATATTTTCTGATTACTTCCATGAAGTACAACACTTTCCTGCTAGCAACCTTCAAAACATACTGTTTGTAAGAGGAATTTCTTTAATAATAAATAAATAGGAATTTATTTAAATTTATAAATGTATAAAATAAATAGGAATTTATTTAAATTTATTTAAGTATTGCACACTGTTTCATTGTTCATAAATAAGGTGATGATATTATAGCCATTAGTTGGTAGCACTGATATATCACTTTCTTTTTACTTCTCAGTGCATTCTCTTTACACAAAATAGATATATATTTTAAAAGAATCTGAATCTGTGGCAAACTTTTAAAAACCCTATAAAGTTTATCATTTTAAGTAGTCTCAATTATCTTCCTCAATTGTGATAGTATATCCTTCTATCTAGGCCAGATATTGTATGAGGGATTTGAAGAGACATACTTTTCTAAATTTCACTTTTCTCATCTGCAAAATGCTGATCATGATCCTACAATAAAATACACTTACAATTTTTTGATGAAAATTTATTTATTTATTTTAAGATTTTATTTATTTATCAGAGAGAGTGGGCGAGAGAGCAAGCACAGGCAGACAGAAGGGCAGGCAGAGGCAGAGGGAGAAGCAGGCTCCCGGCCGAGCAAGGAGCCCAATGTGGGACTCGATCCCAGGATGCTGGGATCATGACCTGAGCCAAAGGCAGCTGCTTAACCAACTGAGCCGCCCAGGCGTCCCTTTTGATGAAAATTTAATCTGTATAAACAATATATTTGCTGTAATGCGTGGTTCATGGAAAACATCTTATTTAATTATAAGCAACAACAGTATTAGAAATTAAGTAAATGTGTCTATAATATTTAAAGTTTTAACACATAATTCCAGTGCTTTGCCTTATTTTCTCAAATCCCTTTACCACTTTCACTGACAGAGTCAAAAGTACTTTTTCTACTAGTAGCCAGCTCTTTGTCTTTTGTCAGAAAGATGCCCTTGTGAATAATTTATAATAGAGATATTAGCAATAATAATAATAATAAATAGCAATGAAAATTTTAAAAAAGTTTTCTTAACTAATTAGGGTTCTTAGACATCAATTAGAGGAACCACCTCTGGCAAGCAAATTAATCTGCAAGACATTCCCAGAATTAACAAGTCAGTCAGATACAGGGTTGTTGCCTACACTGGGAGAATGTAGTGTGCATTGAGTGCCATCCTAGGCCACGCACGCTGCTGCAGCGTTGTCGCTTTGTCTGCTTAGTTTGGACTGGCAGGGTGAACCCAGGGTGCCAACATAGAGCCCGGGAAAGCAAGGCCCAAGAGGGACCAGCTCTCCCGCAGCTCTTCTTCCCTGATGCGACAGAGCGAACACCCAAAGCCTTGCTGAGGAAGCAGCAGCGAAGTGCCGTTCGCGCCAAGCTGAAAACCTCTGTGAAAGCATAGTCGCTGGGAAATCAGAGTCGTTTTTGTTGGCTGCTGTTGCTGTTTGCCTTAGCCTAGTATTCGCAGCACGGCGGGAGAAACCCTCATACAGCGAAAGGGTCTTTGCCTGGGCATCTCCTCTGGGAAAGCACAGCATTCTTTGGGAAATGAGAGTCGGGTCTGTGGGATGCTGCTGCTGCTGCTGCTGCTCAAGACCCAACAGCACGGTGTAATAAACCCGCATGGGGCGAAATCCTCTTTGCCTGGGCATCCCCACTGCCTGAGAGAGAACCGTGGTTGCGCCTGTGGAAAGAGCCTTAAGGAAGGGGACATGTCTGTCACTGGGCTCCCCAGGAGCCTGTCTGGGGAAAGTGCAGCAAGCTGCCCAGGAGAAGAGAAGGAGCCGTTGGCCTTGTGGGCGGGAAATGGTCGCGAAGCTAGAGAGCTGGCCCTGGCAGGAACAGCGGGCTGGTGGCAAGACAAGTGTCACCCACTCCCTGTGCAGAGAGACGAAGCCTGGCTGCTAAGGAGACTTGAGGGGGCGATTGGGCCGGGGAACGTGCTCCAATCTGAGGAAGGAGTCTGGGCAGAAGGAAGGCCTTTCCTGTGCCTCTGGTCCCAAGTGGAAAGCATCTCCTTGGCCACCTGTCCAGAGGGCAGACGTGGGCTTGCCACCAAGCTTCCGGCCGTGAACTCGCAGAATCACCTCCTGGAGGAACGGGCAATCAGATGCCGTCTTCCTCCAGGATGTGGCAGCATTGGTGGAGGCAGGGGGTTTCCCGGGGAAACAGGGACAGTTACCGATTACGTCTCTCACGTCTCCTTAAGGATGGAGAAGGCACAGGCCTAGTCCCCTGTCCACCTGAACGCCAGAGCAAAAGGGCCAGTCGTGCGTATGCTGAGAGATGGCATTGTGAGCAGAGTGCCATCCTAGGCCACGCACGCTGCTGCAGGGTCGAGGCTGTGTCTGCTTATTTCAGCTTGGCAGAATGAACCCAGGATGTGAACTTGGAGCCCGGGATAACAAGACCCCAAGAGGCACCAGCTCTCCGGCAGCACTTCTTCCCTTACATGACTGAAGCCTTGCTGAGGAAGCCGCGGCGAAGTGCTGTTCACTTCAATCCAAAGCCTCTGCGAAAGAACAACATTTGCTGAGAAATCAGTATTCGGTTCTGCTGGCTCTTCTGCTGCTTGCCTGTGCCCAATCTCTCGGTGGGAGAAACCCGCATACAGCGAAAGCCTCTTTGCCCGGGCATCTCCTCTGGGAAAGCACAGCATTCGTTGTGAAATCAGAATCGGATGTATGGGATGCAGCAGCTGAATGGCTGAGCTAGTCTCCGCAGCACGGTGGAAGATACCTGCATGGAGCGAAATACTCTTTGCCCTAGCATCCCTTCTGCCTGAGAAGCGTGGTTGCACACGTGTGTCCCTGCGCTCCCCAGGAGCAAGTGTGGGGAAGGCACAGCACGCCGCCCCCAGAGAAGAGAAGGAGCCCTTGGACTTGGGGTCGGGAAACGCTCGGGAAGCAAGATAGCCTGCCATGGCACGAACAGCAGGCCGGTAGCAAGACAAGGGTCACCCGCTCCCTGTGCGGAGAGATGGAGGCTGGCTGCTAAGGAGACATGAGGGGATGACTAGGGCAGGGGCGTGAGCTCCACTCTGAGGAAGGATTCTGGGCAGAAGGCAGGCCTGTGTTGTGCCTCCGGTCCCAAGGGGACAGCATCTCCTTGTCCACCTGTCCCAAGGGAGTCGTGGGCTTGCCACCAGGTGCCATACACGCAACTCGCAGAAACAACCCCATGGAGAAACGGGCAGTCAGATGCCGTCTTCCACCAAGATGTGGCAGCGATGTGGGTGGCAGGGGGTGTGCCGGGGAAGGAGTGGAGACTGTCCCCCACAGTTCCCCATCCAAGTGCACGGGCCGTGTGCAGGGATCCACGCAAGCTGCTGCTGTGACTGTGTCTGCTTAGGTCGGCTTAGCAAGGTGAACCCAGGGTGCGATCTTGGAGCTCGGGAAAGCAAGGCCCACGAGGCACCAGCTCTCCCGCTGTTCTTCCCTGCCGCGAAAGAGCAAAAGACCAAGCCTGGCTGAGGACAGCAGCGTAGTGCGGTTCGCGCCAAGTTGAAAACTTCTGGGAAAGCATAGCAGTCGCTGGGAAATCAGAGTCGGTTCTGCCGTCTCTTCTGCTCCTTGCCTGAGCCCAGACTCGAGGTGGGAGAAACCCGCATAGAGCGAAACCCCTTTGCCCGGGCATCCCCCTCTAGGAAAGCACAGCATTCGTTGGGAAATCCGAATCACATGTGTGTGATGCTGCAGCTTAATGCCTGAGCTAGTCTCCGCAGCATGGTGGAAGATACCCGCATGGAGCGAAATCCTTTGCCCTAGCACCCCTCTGCCTGAGAGAGAAGCGCGGTTGCGCCTGTGGAAAGAGCCTTAAGGAAAGGCACACGTCTATCACTGCACTCCCCAGGAGCATGTCTGTGGAAGGTGCAGCACGCTGCTCAGGGAGAAGAGCAGGAGCCGTTGACTTTCTGGTCTGGAAACGGTTGCGAAACAGGAGAGCCGGCCCTGGCAGGCACAGCGGCCGGTGGCAATACAAGTGTCACCAGCTCCTTGTGCAGAGAGAGGGAAGCCTGTCTGCTATGGAGAGAGGAGGGGATGTGTAGGGCAGGGCGCGTGCTCCACTCTTAAGGAGGAGTCTGGGCAGAAAGCATGCCTGTCCTGAGCCTCTGGGCCCAAGGAGACAGCAGCTCCTTGGCCACCTGTCCCTGGGGCAGACATGCGCTAGCCACCAGGAGCCTACACTGAACACGCAGAAGCAGCTCCCTGAAATAACAGGGAGTCAGATGCCGTCTTCCTTCAGGATGTGGAAGCTTGGAGGTGGCATGGGGTTTAAGGGGATGGGGTGAGGACAGTCCCCGAAAGCTCCCAATTCAGTGCACGGGCGGTGTGCAGGGATCCTGTCACGTCTCCTTTCCTGTGGGGAAAGCACTGGGCTAGTCCGCGAGAACGCCTGAGCGCCAGAGTAAAAAGCCAAGCGATGCCTACACCGGGAGATGATAGTGTGCACAGGGTGCCATCCTAGGCTCCGCACGCTACTGCAGTGTTGTGGCTGTGTCTGCTTAATACAGCCTGGCACAGTGAGCCCGGGAAGCGAACATGGAGCCCGGGAAAGCAAGGCCCAAAAGGCACCAGCTCTCCCGCAGCTCTGCTTCCCTGACGCGACTGAAGCCTTGCTGAGGAAGCAGCGGTGAAGTGCTGTTCGCTCCAAGCCAAAGCCTCTGAGAAAGCACAGCATTCGCTGAGAAATGTTCTGCGGGCTACTGCTGCTTGCCTGAGCCCAGTCTCACGGCTGGAGAAACCCGCATACAGAGAAAACCTCTTTGCCTTGTCATCTACCCTGGGAAATCACAGCATTCGTTGGGAAATGTGATTTGGGTTTGGGCTGCTGCTGCTGCTTGCCTGAGCTAGTCTCCGCAGCACGGTGGAAGATACCCGCATGGAGCAAAATCCTCTTTGCCCTAGCACCCCTCGGCCTGAGAGAGAAGCGCGGTTGCGCCTCTGGAAAGAACCTTAAGGAAAGGGACACGTCTATCACTGCGCTCCCCAGGAGCATGTCTGTAGAAGTTGCAGCACGCTGCCCAAGGAGAAGAGCAGGAGTCGTTGGCTTTCTGGTCTGGAAACGGTTGCGAAACAGGAGAGCCGGACCTGGCAGGCATAGCGGCCGGTGGTAATACAAGTGCCACCTGCTCCCTGTGCAGAGAGACGGAGGCCTGTCTGCTACAGAGAAAGGAGGGGATGTGTAAGGCAGGGCGCGTGCTCCACTCTTAGGAAAGAGTCTGGGCAGAAAGCATGCCTGTCCTGAGCCTCTGGGCCCAAGGAGACAGCAGCTCCTTGGCCACCTGTCCCTGGGGCAGACATGCGCTAGCCACCAGGAGCCTACGCTGAACTCGCAGAAACAGCTCCCTGAAATAACAGGGAGTCAGATGCCGTCTTCCTTCAGGATGTGGAAGCTTGGAGGTGTCATTGGGTTTAAGGGGATGGGGTGAGGACAGTCCCCGAAAGCTCCCAATTCAGTGCACGGGCGGTGTGCAGGGATCCTGTCAAGTCTCCTTTCCTGTGGGGAAAGCACTAGGCTAGTCCGCGAGAACGCCTGAGCCCCAGAGTATAAGGCCAAGCGATGCCTACACCGGGAGATGGTAGTGTGCATAGGGTGCCATCCTAGGCTCCGCACGCTACTGCAGTGTTGTGGCTGTGTCTGCTTATTTCGGCCTGGCAGGGTGAACCCAGGAGGCGAACATGGAGCCCGTTAAAGCACGGCCCAAAAGGCACCAGCTCTCCTGCAGCTCTGCTTCCCTGACGCGACTGAAGCCTTGCTGAGGAAGCAGTGGCGAACTGCTGTTCGCTCCAAGCCAAAGCCTCTGAGAAAGCACAGCATTCGCTGGAAATGTTCTGCGTGCTACTGCTGCTTGCCTGAGCCCAGTCTCGTGGCTGTAGTAACCCGCATATAGCGTAGGCCTCTCTGCCTTGTCATCTACCCTGGGAAATCACAGCATCCGTTGGGAAATGTGATTTGGGTTTGGGGATGCTGCTGCTGCTTGCCTGAGCTAGTCTCCGCAGTACGGTGGAAGAAACCCGCATGGAGCGAAATACTCTTTGCCCTAGCATCCCTTCTGCCTGAGAGAGACGCGTGGTTGCACACGTCGGTCACCGCGCTCCCCAGGAGCAAGTGTGTGGAAGGCGCATCACGCCGCCTCCGGAGAAGAGAAGGAGCCCTAGGCCTTGGGGTCGGGAAACGCTCGGGAAGCAGGATAGCCTGCCATGGCACGAACAGCAGGCCGGTAGCAAAACAAGTGTCACCCGCTCCCTGTGCGGAGAGATGGAAGCCTGGCTGCTAAGGAGACATGAGGGGACGACTAGGGCAGGGGCACGTGCTATCCTCTGAGGAAGGAGTCTGGGCAGAAGGCAGGCCTGTCTTGTGCCTCTGGTCCCAAGGGGACAGCATCTCCTTGGCCACCTGTCCCAAGGGCAGACTTGGGCTTGCCCCCAGGTGCCATACCCGCAACTCGCAGAAACAACCCCATGGAGAAACGGGCAGTCAGATGCCGTGTTCCACCAAGATGTGGCAGCGATGTGGGTGGCAGGGGGTGTTACTGGGAAGGAGTGGAGACTGTCCCCCACAGTTCCCCATCCAAGTGCACGGGCCATTTGCAGAGATCCTATCGCCACCTCTCTCCTGTGCTGAAGGCACTGGCCTACACCCCGAGTCTCCCTGAGCGCCAGAGCAAAAGGCAAAGCCTTACCTACCCCAGGAGATGGTAATAGGCATAGAGTGCCATGTTAGGCCACGCAAGCTGCTGCAGGGCTGTGACTGTGTCTGCTTAGTTCGGCTTAGCAAGGTGAACCCCGGGTGCGACCTTGGAGCTCAGGAAAGCAAGACCCAAGAGGCACCAGCTCCCCCGCAGCTCTTCTTCCCTGAAGCGAACGAAGCCTTGCTGAGGAAGCAGCAATGAAGTGCGGTTCGCTCCAAGCCCAAAACCTCTGTGAAAGCACAACATTCGCTGAAAATCAGAGTCGGTACTGTGGGCTGCTGCTGCTGGTTGCCTGAGCCAATCTCACAGTGGGAGAAACCCGCATACAGCGAAAGGCTCTTTGCCAGGGCATCTCCTCTGGGAAAGCACAGCATTGGTTGGGATATCTGAGTTGGGTTTGGGGATACTGCTGCTGCTTGCCTGAGCTACTCCCCGCAGCACGGTGGAAGATACCCGCATGGAGCGAAATCCTCTTTGCCCTAGCACCCCTCTGCATGAGAGAGAAGTGTGGTTGCACACGTCTGTCAGCGCGCTCCACAGGACCAAGTGTGGGGAAGGCGCAGCACGCCGCCCCCGGAGAAGAGAAGGAGCCCTTGGCCTCGGGGACGAGAAACGCTCGGGAAGCAGGATAGCCTGCTGGGGCACGAATAGCGGGCCGGTGGCAAGACAAGTGTCACCCGCTCCCTGTGCGGAGAGATGGAAGCCTGGATGCTAAGGAGACATGAGGGGATGACTAAAGCAGGGGCGTGAGCTCCACTCTGAGGAAGGAGTCTGGGCAGAAGGCAGGCCTGTCCTGTGCCTCTAGTCCCAAGGGGACAGCATCTCCTTGGCCACCTGTCCCAACGGCAAACTTGGTCTTGCCACCAGGTGCCATACACGCAACTCGCAGAAACAACCCCATGGAGTAACGGGCAGTCAGATGCCGTCATCCACCAAGATGTGGCAGCGATGTGAATGGCACGGGGTGTGCCGGGGAAGGAGTGGAGACTATCTCCCACAGTTCCCCATCCAAGTGCACGGGGCGTGTGCAGGGATCCTGTCGCCTCCTCTCTCCTGTGCTGAAGGCACTGGCCTAGTCCCCGAGTCTGCCTGAGCGCCGGAGTGAAAGGCAAAGCCTTACCTACCCCAGGAGATGGTAATAGGCATAGAGTGCCATGCTAGGCCACGCAAGCTGCTGCCGGGCTGTGACTGTGTCTGCTTAGATCGGCTTAGCAAGTTGAAACCCGGGTGTGTACTTGGAGCCCGGGAAAGCAAGCCCCACGAAGCACCAGCTCTCCCGCTGTTCTTCTTTCCTGCCGCGACAGAACGAACGACAAAAGCCTTGCTGAGGAGAGCAGCGTAGTGCGGTTCACGCCAAGTTGAAAACCTCTGGGAAAGCATAGCAGTCGCTGGGAGATCAGAGTCGGTTCTACGGTCTCTTCTGCTGCTTGCCTAAGCCCAGTCTTGCGGTGGGAGAAACCCGCATACAGCGAAACCCCTTTGCCCGGGCATCCCCTCTAGGAAAGCACAGCATTCGTTGGGAAATCCGAATCACATGTGTGTGATGCTGCAGCTTAATGCCTGAGCTAGTCTCCGCAGCATGGTGGAAGATACCCGCATGGAGCGAAATCCTTTGCCCTAGAACCCCTCTGCCTGAGAGAGAAGCGCGGTTGCGCCTGAGGAAAGAGCCTTAAGGAAAGGGACACATCTATCACTGCACTCCCCAGGAGCATGTCTGTGGAAGGTGCATCACGCTGCCCAGGGAGAAGAGCAGGAGCCGTTGGCTTTCTGATCTGGAAACGGTTGCGAAACAGGACAGCCGGCCCTGGCAGGCACAGCGGCCTGTGGCAATACAAGTGTCACCCGCTCCCTGTGCGGAGAGATGGAAGCCTGGCTCCTAAGGAGACATGAGGGGACGACTAGGGCAGGGGCGCGTGCTATCCTCTGAGGAAGGAGTCTGGGCAGAAGGCAGGCCTGTCTTGTGCCTCTGGTCCCAAGGGGACAGCAACTCGTTTGCCACCTGTGGAAGGGAAGACGGGCTTGCCCCCAGGTGCCATAAGCGCAACCCGCAGAAACAACCCCATGGAGAAACGGCCAGTCAGATGCCGTGTTCCACCAAGATGTGGCAGCGTTGGGGCTGGCAGGGGGTGTGCCGGGGAAGGAGTGGTGACAGTCCCCCACAGTTCCCCATCCCGGTGCACGGGCCGTGTGCATGCATCCTGTTGCCTCCTCTCTCCTGTGGTGAAGGCACTGGCCTAGTCCCCGAGTCTGCCTGATCTCCTGAGCAAAAGGCAAAGCTTTACCGTCACCAGGAGGTGGTAATAGGCATAGAGTGCCATGCTAGGCCAGGATCGCTGCTGCAGGGCTGTGACTGTGTCTGCTTACTTCGGCTTAGCAAGGTGAACCCCGGGCGCGAACTTGGAGCCCGGGAAAGCAAGGCCCAAGTGGCACCAGCTCTCCCGCGGCTCTTCTTCCCTGCTTCGATAGAGCGAACGACCAAAGCCTTGCTGAGGAAGCAGCATCGAAGTGTGATTCGCGCCAAGCTGAAAACCTCTACAAAAGCAGAGCAGTCGCTGGGAAATCAAAGTCGATTCTGTGGGCTGCTTTTCTTGCTTGCCTTAGCCTAGTATTCGCTGCACAATGGGAGAAACCCGCATAGAGCGAAAGCCTCTTTGCCGGGGCATCCCTTCTGGGAAAGCACAGCATCCTCCGGAGAAGAGAAGGAGCACTTGGCCTTGGATTCGGGAAACGCTCGGGAAGCAGGATAGCATGCCATGGCACGAACAGCAGGCCGGTAGCAAGACAATTGTCACCCGCTCCCTGTGGGGAGAGATAGAAGCCTCGCTGCTAAGGAGACATGTGGGGACAACTAGGGCAGGGGCGCGTGCTATCCTCTGAGGAAGGAGTCTGGGCAGAAGGCGGGCCTGTCCTGTGCCTCTTGTCCCAAGGGGACAGCATCTCCTTGGCCACCTGTCCCAAGGGCAGACTTGGGCTTGCCCCCAGGTGCCATACCCGCAACTCGCAGAAACAACCCCATGGAGAAACGCGCAGTCAGATGCCGTGTTCCACCAAGATGTGGCAGCGTTGTGGCTGGCAGGGGGTGTGCCGGGGAAGGAGTGGTGACAGTCCCCCACAGTTCCCCATCCCGGTGCACGGGTCGTGTGCATGCATCCTGTCGCCTCCTCTCTCCTGTGGTGAAGGCACTGGCCTAGTCCCCGAGTTTCCCTGAGCGCCTGAGCAAAAAGCAAAGCTTTACCGTCACCAGGAGGTGGTAATAGGCATAGAGTGCCATGCTAGGCCAGGATCGCTGCTGCAGGGCTGTGACTGTGTCTGCTTAGTTCGGCTTAGCAAGGTGAACCCCGGGCGCGAACTTGGAGCCCGGGAAAGCAAGGCCCAAGAGGCACCAGCTCTCCCGCGGCTCTTCTTCCCTGCTGCGATAGAGCGAACGACCAAAGCCTTGCTGAGGAAGCAGCAGCGAAGTGCGATTCGCGCCAAGCTGAAAACCTCTCAAAAGCAGAGCAGTCGCTGGGAAATCAAAGTCGATTCTGTGGGCTGCTTTTGTTGCTTGCCTTAGCCTAGTATTCCCTGCACGATGGGAGAAACCCGCATAGAGCGAAAGCCTCTTTGCCGGGGCATCCCTTCTGGGAAAGCACAGCATTCTTTGGGAAATCAGAGTTGGGTCTGTGGGATGCTGCCTGCTGCTTGCCTCCGCTAGTCTCCACAGCACGGTGGACTAAACCCGCATGGAGCTAAATCCTCTTTGCCTGGGCATCCCCTGTGCCTGAGAGAGAAGCGCGGTGGCACCTGTGGAAAGAACCTTAAGGAAAGGGACACGTCTGTCACTGCAGAGCGAAGGAAGTCTGGCCGCTAAGAGACAGGACGGGTAGATTAGGGCAGGGGAAAGGGCTCCACTCTGAGGAAGGAGTCTGGGAAGAAAGCATGCCGGTCCTGACCTTTGGGCTCAAGGAGACAGCAGCTCCTTGGCCACCTGTCCCTGGGGCAGACATGGGCTTGCTACCAGGTGCCTACCCTGAACTCGAGAAACAACTCCCAGAAAGAACTTGCCATCAGATGCCTTCTTCCTCCACGATGTGGAAGCTTGGAGGAGGCATGGGGTTTAAGGGGAAGGAGTGGGGACAGTCCCCCAAAGCTCCCTATTCAGTGCACACAGCGGTGTGCAGGGATCCTGTCACCTCTCCTTTCTGGTGGGGAAAGCACTGGCCTAGTCCCCGAGTCCGCCTGAGCGCTAGAGTAAAAGGCCTAGCGATGCCTAAACCGGGAGATGGTAGTGTGCATAGAGTGCCACCCTAGGCTATGCACGCTACTTCACGGTTGTGGCTGTGTCTGCTTAGTTCGGCCTGGCAGGGTGAACCCAGGACGCGAACATGGAGCCCGGGAAAGCAAGGCCCAAGAGGCACCAGCTCTCCTGCAGCTCTTCTTCCCTAACGCGACTGAAGCCTTGCTGAGGAAGCAGCGGCGAAGTGCTGTTCGCTCCAAGCCAAAGCCTCTGCGAAAGCACAGCATTCGCTGAGAAATGATCTGCGGGCTGCTGCTGCTTGCCTGAGCCCAGTCTTGCGGTGGGAGAAACCCGCATACAGCGAAAGCCTCTTTGCCTGGGCATCTCCCCTGGGAAAGCACAGCATTCGTTGGGAAATCACAGTTGGGTTTGTGGATGCTGCTGCTGCTTGCCTGAGCTAGTCTCCGCAGCACGGTGGAAGATACCCGCATGGAGCGAAATACTTTTTCCCTAGCATCCCCTCTGTCTGAGAGAGAAGCATGGTCGCACACGTCTGTCACTGCGCTCCTCAGGAGCACATGGGGGAAGGCACAGCATGCCGCCCCCAGAGTAGAGAAGGAGCCTCTGGCCTTAGGGTCGGGAAAATTGAACAGCCACATGCAGAAAAATGAAATTGGACCATTTCCTTACACCATACATGAAAATAGACTGGAAATGGATGAAGAAGCATAATGTGAGAAAGTAATCCATCAAAATCCTTGAGGAGAGAACAGGTAGCAACCTCTTTGACCTCAGCAGCAGCAACTTCTTCCGAGGAACATCGCCAAAGGCAAGGGAAGCAAGGGCAAGAATGAACTCTTGGGATTTCATCAGATCAAAAAGCTTTTGCCCAGCAAAGGAAACAGTTAACAAAGCCAAAAGATGACTGTCAGAAGTTATCTGGGAGAAGATATTTGCAAATGACATACCAGGTAAAGAACCAGTATCCTAAATCTATAAAGAGCTTATCAAACTCAACACCCTAAGAACAAATAATCGAATGAAGAAATGGGCAGAGGACATGAACAGACATTTCTGCAAAGAATACATCCAAATGGCCAACAGACACATGAAAAAATGCTCCACATTACTCGGCATCAGGGAAATACAAATCAAAACCAGAATGAGATACCACCTCACACCTTTCAGAATGGCTAAAATGAACAAGTCAGTCAATGACAGATGCTGGCGAGGATGTGGAGAAAGGGCAACCCTCCTACACTGTACGTGGGAATGCAAGCTGGTGCGACCACTCTGGAAAACAGCGTGGAGGTGCCTCAAAAAGCTGAAAATAGAACTAGCCTATGACCCAGTGATTGTAGTACTGGGTATATACCCTACAGATACAAACGTGGCATTCTGAAGGGGCACATGCACCCAAATGTTTATAGCAGCAATGTCCACAATAGTTAAACTATGGAAAGAACCTAAATGTCCTTCAACAGATGAATCAATAAATAAGATGTGGTATATATGTACAATGGGATACTATGCAGCCATCAAAAGAAATGAAATCCTGCTATTTGTGATGACGTGGATGGAACTAGAGGGTATTATGCTTGGCGAAATAAATCAATCTGAGAAAGACAACTATCCTATGATCTCCCTGATATGATGAAGTAGAGATGCAACATAGGCGGTTTCGGGAGTACAAAAAGAAAAATAAAAGAAGATGGGATTGGGAGGGAGACAAACCATAAAAGACTAAATCTCAGAAAACAGACTGAGGGTTGCTGGGGGGAGGTGTGTTGGGAGAGGATGGTGGGGGTATGGACATTGGGGAGGGCAGGTGCTGTGGTGAGTGCTGTGAAATGTGTAAACCAGGTGATTCACAGACCTGTACTCCTAGGGATAAAAACACATTATATGTTTATAAAAAATTTAAAAAAAATAATTTAAAAAATCCATTAAAGAAAAACCACATATTGCAAGCCCAGAGCTAATCTCATATTCAATCAAAAAAGTTTGAAAGTTTTCCCCTTAAAGATCAGAAAAAAGACAAGTGTGTCCACTTTCACTAATTTCATTTGACATAGTACTGGATGTCCTAGCCAGAGAAACAAGGAACACAAAGAAATGAGACTCCAAAAAAAAAAAGAAGAAGTAAAATTTTCTTTTTTTGGATAACATGAACTTACATGTTAAAAAATCCTAAAAACTTCACAAAAAAATTTGAATAAACAAATTTAGTAAAGCCGCCAAATACAAGATCAATATATAAAAGACAAGAATTTTGTTTTGTTTCATTTTTTTAAATATGGAATGCTTCCCTGTTTTTCATATCATCCAAAGTAAGCCAAAGTAAGCAAAAGACAGGAGCATTTTAACACTCTAATGATGAACTACCTGAAAAAATAAAGAAAACAATCTAATTCACAATAGCATCAAAAATAATAAAATAGGAATAGATTTAACTAAGAAGATGAAAGATCTGTACTCCATAAACTAGGACATTGATAAAGAAATTGAAGGAGACACAAATGGAAAGATAGCTCATATTTATGAATGGTAAGAATTAACATTGTTAAAATGTCCATACTACCGAAAACCATCTGTAAATCCAATTCTTATCAAAAATCCAATGTTAGGGGCGCCTGGGTGGCTCAGTGGGTTAAGCCGCTGCCTTTGACTCAGGTCATGATTCCAGGGTTCTGGGATCGAGCCCCGCATCAGGCTCTCTGCTCAGCAGGAAGCCTGCTTCCTCTTCTCTGTCTGCCTGCCTCTCTGCCTGCTTGTCATCTCTCTCTGTCAAATAAATAAATTAAAAATCTTTAAAAAATCCAATATTATTTTTTACAGAAGTAAGTAAAGAATCCTAAAATTTATATGAGACCATAAAAGACAACAAATAATCAAAGCAGTTCTGAGAAAGAATTAAGAAGAGAAATTACACTTCTTGATTTGAAACTATACTACAAAGCCCTCGTGCTCAAAACAATAAAGTATACTGGCATAAAAACAGACCAATAAACAAGTAGAACAGAAATAAATCCTTTCATACAGTCACCTAATATTTGACAGGGGCCAACATATGTAATGGGTTAAGATAGTCTGTTCAATAAATGATATTTAAAACTGAATAGTCACATAAACAGTATGAAACTGGAACCTTATATCACTCATAAGGCTTAACTTGAAATAGATTAAATACTTAAAGGTGATGCATTAAACTACATTTCCTAAAGGAAAACATAGGAAAAATTCTCCTTGACATTGGTCTTGCCAATAGTTTTTGCATACCAGACCAAGAACACAAGCAAAAAGAGCAAAAATAAATAAATCATATTACATCAAACTAAAGTTTCTGCATTGCCAAAAAAAAAGAGAGAGAGAGAATGAAAACACAATCCACAGAATGTAAAAAAATACTTACAAATCTTATATCTGAAAAGAGGTTAATAACCAACAGATACAAATAGAAAAAATATATAATTAAAAAAATATCAAAAGGATCTCAATAGACTTTTTTTTTTCAAAAAAGTTATATAAATGACCAACAGGAGCATTAAAAAGTGCTCAACGTAAAAAACTAAGGGCAAAGTCATTATGATGTTGTTGTTGTTGTTTACCTCTGAAAAACACAGCAAGATATTACTACCTATTAGAATATATACTACCAGAAATTGAAACTAACACATTTTGGTAAATATTGGGGAAAATGGGGAACTTATGCACTGTGATAGGGATATAAATTTGTATGGAAACCAGTATGGAGACTATTCATATTATTAAAAGTAAAATTACCATATGATTCAGTAATCCCACTTCTAGGGATATATCTAACGGAAACGAAGTCACTGTTCAAAGACATATCTGCACTCTTATGTTTATTATAAAATTATTAACTCTAAGCAAGAGATGGAAATAACTTCAGTATCCATTAGTGGATGAATGAATAAAATAAGTATGGTAAATATATACTATGGAATACTACTTACCCATGAAAAATTAAGAAATACTTAATTTTACAATAGCATGGATGGATCTTGAAGGTGTTATACTAAGTAAAATATTTCAAAGATTTTATATATTTTTTAATTTATGTATTATGATATCCCTTACATACAGAATCTGAGGAAAAGGCAAACTAATGGAAACTTAGAGTTGAGTTGACAAGGGGTGAACCTGGGGTGGAGTAAGGTGGTCAAAGGGTGCAAACTTGCAACTATAATACAAAAAAGTTCTGGGGATCTAATGTACAGCATGATGATCATAGTTAATAAAATATACATACTTTTTTTTATTGTGCTTCCCTTTATTAAACTTTGCATATATCACATTCTTACAAGTTGAAAGTTTATAGCAATCTTGTATAAAAGAGGTCTGCTGCCACCATTTTTCTAACAACATTTGTTCATTTTGTGTCTCTCTGTCACATGTTGGTAATTCTTGCAATATTTCAAGTTTTTTCATTATTATTGTATTTGTTATGGTGATCTGTGATCAGTAATTATGACCCACTGAAAACTCAGAACTAGTTTACTTAAGGTATATACATTGTTTTTCTTTAAAAACATAATGCTTTTGAACAGTACAGTATAGTGTTTATTTTTTATATGCACTGGGAAACATAATTTTTTATATGCACTGGGAAACCAAAAAAAATAATAATAATAATTTGACTTAGTTTATTGAGATAATCACTTTATTGAGGCAGTCTGGAACAAAACCCACAAGACCTCTGAAGTTTATCTCTACTATACTATATACATAGAAGTTGCTAAGAGAGTAGATCTTAAAATTCCTTACGATACATGCATAAAAAACAGTGGCAACTATACGAGATAGTAGATGTATTAACATTTTTATGTAGATTATATTGCAATAAAGATGTATACCGATTTATCAAATTGTACAAAATTTACACAATGTTAAAAGTTTGCAATGTTATAAGAAATCATTTCTTAAATTTACAAATTATAATATGTCGATTTTTTTTCAATAAAGCTGGCAAAAACTTTTTGTAGAATTAATCTATTTTTCAAAAAAGGAAGTAAGGAAGTAGAAACTGCAACTAACTCTGAAATAATAGAATATAAAATCCATTTTCGTTATATACACTGTGACAAAAACTATTACTTAGTTTACAATGAAGGAGTACTTATGAAGCATAAAGTATGGTCTATAAATAAGGCTGAAAGAGCTCAGTTTTAAGGTTTAAATTTAAAATCTTCTTTTGAAATACTAAACTGCCCACCCAGTTTTCCAAATGTCTTAACTGCATGAATTTATTTCATACAACTCTATAATCTAGTTTCATAAGAAAGCAGCATGCAAATTTTGAATAAGACAGACTCGCTTAAGTTTCTTTATGTTCAACAGTAAAGGATACTTCCCTAAAAATAAATAGAAGAAAAATCAGCATATTTATTATGATAATTATTATTCATAATGAGATTCATATTGAATTAGGGAATACATATCCTCAGAGGGGGTAACGTAAAATGAAATTTATTTTGGTAAATGTGCCTATGAATAGTCAATACAATGCCTCAATATAAATGAATATTACCATTTTGAACAATTTAATTACTATTATTAGAATTATTATAATTATAAAAATAGCTATCATTTTAGCATGGAATATGAGACTCTCATGCTCCATGCTTCATCACATCCACACAACAACTCTGCATAATAAGTATTATCATCACCATTTTATGGGTGAAAAAACTGAGGCTAACACATTTAGATAACTGGTTTATGATTACATGGCTAGTAAAGATGCATCACACTAATTTAGGCTTTATGATTTCAGAATTGTACTCTTTCCACTGCACATTCTATTACTCTGTAAATACTTGGCCTGTTTTCATTTAGTTCTTTAATTTTATTCATGTGGTGATGGCTTAAAGCTTCATTTAAAGGAAGCTTAAAAAAATTCATTTAACCAAAAGCTCCCAAGAATTAAAAATGTCATGGATCTAATGTAGACATGGATATCATTAGTTAATGGGTAACTATATATTTTCCACCCTAGTGAGTTAACAATCAGAGTATTTTTCTAAGTTTTAGTCTCTCAGTCTTAAAGAGGACTTTGTTAAAATAGAAATATTTAGACAAAGGTCATCAAAAGTCTGCATCAGGTCACCTTAAGATAAATATTAGGAAACTGAGGAAACAAATGGAGATTTGAACACTGAGCTATGATATAATGAATGGTTTCAAGTATTTAGTAGAGTATAGAAAAGCCCTTTAAAGCCTGGTCTTAGACTAGCATTGCAGCTTCTGGGATATGTCCATCTATCATCTATCTATCTAGATATAAATTTGAAAACTTTTTTAACTTAAAGATTTTGAGAAATAGAACATAATCAGCACCATAGAAGATCTGTTTATAATAACAACCTAGCCCCTCCTCCTAGTTTGTTAATATTCTCTCTTATTTAATGTAACATTGTGCAAATAGACCACTACTGATCGGCCATTATGAATGAAATAGCTATAATCATCTGTTTGCATATCCTGGTGAAAATATTCATTTAGTTCCATGTTGTATTTCTAGGAATGGACCAAATCTTTATTTTTATGTTTAAGTTTTCTAAATATTGTCCAACTTACCTCAAATGTTTTTATTATGGGCACTTTCATTCTTTCACATTCTTGCAAGACAATTTTACTGTTGCCCAATATGGTAAGTGTGTAATAGTATGTCATTTTAGGTTTTAATTCATTTTTAATTTAATTTAATTCCAGATTCATAATAAAGATAAACAGTTTTATATATGAGTGGCCATTTGGATTACACTTTCTGTAAAGTACATGCTCCAATCTTTTGATATCTTAACATTGTGTCATACTGACTTCTTTAAGAATAGATTTCCTGAATGAACTTTTAGCTGTGTAGGTCTTCTCTATTTTATTTTTAACTTGTTTTCATTTCAAAATCTTTATATTTATTTTCATAATCTGCTTTTATTTTGCTTTGTCTATTATCTATCTATTTATTTATTTATTTACAAGCAAGAGAGAGTGAGCAAGTGAGAGCGCAGGGAGGGATAGAAAAAGAAGGGAAAAGAATCTTAAGCAGGGTCCAGGCTCAGCACAGAGCCCAACTCTGGGCTCTATTTCACAACCCTGACATCATGACCTGAGCCAAAATGAAAGAAATAAAATAAAATTAAGGTGTTAAAGAAAAGGAAAAAGAATTGGAGGTTTAATTAAGTGAGCCACCCAGGCACCCCTGTGGTATCTTAAATTGGCTGTCATATCTTTAAAGTTCTAGAGTATCCATTTGGTTCACTTATAAAATCTTTCTCAATATCATTTTTTAGTTTCAGTTTTTTGTTCAATTTGCTTCCCCTCTCATTTCTTTGAGCAGAGTACTCAAGCCATTTTACAATCTTTATTGATCATTTTAATATAATACTTAATCCCATTTTGTCTATCAAATCTTGTTAATGGTTTTTCTTTGTGTGCTTTGTTACATTTTGGTATGTTCAAGACATTATATTTGAAACTCTTATTGAGTAGGGATAATTAAGAGCTATAATAATGGTATGGTCTTCCTTGGCAGGATTTTCTCTTATATCTGAGACTCTACAAGACAATCATACTCCAAATTCAGTGGTTGACTTTCTCAGTTTACACAGAAGGCAAGGTAGGCTCTAGTCTTATTTCTGCTTCTCCTTGTGCTTTGGGGATCTCAACTTAAATTTGGGTTGTACCAAGGTCCTCAAATTTGATTGCTGCTGGATTATGAAAATTGTTTCTCTAGTATCAAGAGTCTATTAACAACACAGCTCAGTGTGTTTTAGCAGTTTCAAATGCTCTCATAGCTAAAATGGCTTCAGGGCATATATCTCTAGGCTCTCATTGTATTTCGTATTTTGGCCCAGTAATCCCTCACTTATTTTTATAATCATTCTGATATTTTTAATTTTAAAAGCTATTTTGTCTGGATTTTTAGTTGTCTTAAGTAGGAGTTTTTAGATCACCATTACTAGAAGCAACAACAAATATACATGAAAATATCTGCAGTAGTTTATCACATCTTTATGGCTTTGAACTTCCATAAGCTGAGGCATCCTTCTCTAATCACTTAGGCAAACTCCAATTTACCCTTTAAAACAACACAAGAATTGCTTTATTTAAGAACATGTTCAGGGATGACTCTTCCCCACTGTTCTTACCAACATTCCCACACACTCTTTGCTACCCACACCTTGTTTATGAACTTTCATTAGGTATATCAGCGGGACCAGAATTTTGCTCTATTGTATTTTTGTCCTTTAGAGCTTTAATTAAATATGAATTCCATAGAAATTCTGTCCCTTTTCTTTCAAACCTGGGTTAGTTATTTCTTCTCATTCTTTGTCAGAAGTTACTTTATTAGAGAAATGTATGGCTCTATTGTGACTTTGGAGCCTTTACAGTTTTTTGACTGGAAAAATCACCCATCCCTGAGATTTTTACACAGCTTCCTAGCTGATATTATTCAGAAATCTGTTCAAAACAGCCTTTTTCAGGGAGGCACTTTCGGACCACTCAGTTAAAAAGCCTCTTCTCAATCACTGCTCTTTTTAAAATGTGCTTATTTAGTTCAAATATGCATCACTATTAAAGAAAAACCAGTACAATTTTTTTTAAGTTGGTTTACCTATTATCTATCTCTCCCATTAAAATGATTCCTCTGTGCTGGGGTTTTGTTGTGCTCATCTTAGGCCAGACACTCAATAAATTGTCTCTGAATGATTGAATTGTTTGTCTCCCTTCCTAGATTCTCAACTTCATGAGGCCAAGGATTGTTCTATTCAGTCCTTCTTTATCCTCAATGTCTGTTATATTACGGGACTAATGGGAAAAATCACAGAAAGAAAGAGTTAAAACTACAGAAAAACCCTGTAGGTTCAATAACACAAAGCTTTCTAAAATTATTTAGCCCAGGAATTGAATACTGGCTGCACTTTTGATTTTTTTTAAATGGTATTGAATTTAATTTAAATGGAAATACTTGAATGGTAGAATAATAAAAAAAAATTATAAAAGCAACTTGCTCCTTAAAGTAAGAATTATATAGGGCATCTCTTCTAGAAGCAAAATTTTCAAATGTCAAACATCTGAAAGCATAGAAGGAGAAGTAAGAGTGTGAATTGTACTTCAATGCTCTATTCTTTATATTCAGCAAACAGCTTCATACACACCTTTCCAATTTTTTCAACTCTTTTGACAAAGCCTTCAGAGGAGTTACTGCTGATGACAACCATCACAGCCTAACAGGAGAAATTTTATAAAGAAAAATAATAGCATGTTTTTCCCAAGTTGTTAAGGATATGGTGAAGCTCTGTCGGATTCAAAGGAGGAATGTGCAATTCCATGCTATATATCATAATAACTTCTTTTAATAGTGGCTTTGCAATTTTTCAGATATATCTATTTACTGAAACCACTATCAAATAAACAAAACAAACAAATTAACAGGAGTTTGAGACAGAAGTTATCTAATCTCAAAATAGCACAGAATACACAACACATATCCCAAGTACTACTATAGGTTTCAAGTAATAGTCAAAACAATAGTAAAAATGATTCAGACCCTACCAGTCAAATCATAAATGGGATATTAACTGTAAATCCTTATCTTTAGATCAAAGCGGGTAATTGGGTGCTGAAGATACATTATAGAACTAATATGTTATAGAACTCCTCTGAAATGAGTCATTTATTCCATCACTTTTCCTGCACAGCTGCTGACCCATGTTTTGGTTCCTGGAAATAGCTGGTACCCTGTCATACTTCTTAAAAGCACATATATTGATAACTCTACTCATTCCTCCATTCCTCTGTGACTGTCATTGTGATAAAATGTGGAGTCAGCTGACTCACTTGTGGTGGTAATAAAGTAGATGAGTTTGCAAAGTATTTTGTTATTTCTAAAAATGCAAAAACCAAATTATATTGAAATCATAAGTGGTGTTTCAGGGAGAGCTGTAGGATGTGGTTTCTTGTGTAATCCACAGAGATTAGCTCCAACACATATTTAAACTCTCCTCTAGGAGCAACCTTAGTGGTAAAGCAAGAAGATAAACAGATGTATACACACCCTGGCACAAAAGTATCACTTATGTTAGGCTTCCTAGTCTCCTCGTGTTACTTATTTATCTTAACTTCTCTCTGAAATCAGGGAACACAGAATCTCAATCAGTTGACATTTTTCTACTGAATTACCCAATAGTCTGATCATACCCCTAAGACTTTTTAAAATTATTTCACTCATAATCCCAAATCTGCTTTGCTTCCTCATCTTAGTACACTGTAATTTGATTTCAAAATGAGGACGGTTGTCAGTATTGCCACATTCATTAATGTATTTTACAATTCCATGTACTTATAACTATGAAGATATGTTAATAACATCCATTCCAATAAGCCACCCTAAATTTATTATCATGAAACAAGACCTCAAGAAAGAGAATTCAAAATCATCCATGTATTTGCAACTTATTGCAATAAAGCCTTTATCAATAGACTTCCCTGTGCACATGGTGGTCAAATTGCTGGTGAAAACCAGCCAGGTCTATTACAAGCTTTCTCATGGCTTCTAGGTAACCCAAGTGAGCCTTTATTGATACTGGGAAGGGATAAAGCAGGGAAGGGATAAACAGTGGTGTAAGAATTGGCTAGACTAAACTAATGACTCTCATTACAAAGTGAGTATTTTAAAGCAAAAGAGCCTGTTGGGAATATTGTTTTATAAAATAGTGGGTTTTTTTTAATTAACTTTTTAAAATTCAATTAGTTAACATATAGTGTACCATTAGTTTCAAATGTAGATTTCAGTTATTCATCCATAGCATATAATAGCTAATGCTCAGTACTTACTGTTATAGCTTCTTGAAAGCAGAATTTTAACCCACTGAGCCACCCAGGCGCCCTTGAAAGCAGACTTTTAGATCACATTTTCTGATTACTTCCATGTAGTACAACACTTTCCTGCTAGCAACCTTCAAAACATACTGTTTGTAAGAGGAATTTCTTTAATAATAAATAAATAGGAATTTATTTAAATTTATAAATGTATAAAATAAATAGGAATTTATTTAAATTTATTTAAATATTGCACACTGAATATAACAGACATTGAGGATAAAGGACTGAATAGAACAATCCTTGGCCTCATGAAGTTGAGAATCTAGCAAGGGAGTCAAACAATTCGATCATTCAGAGACAATTTATTGAATGCCTGGCCTAAGATGAGCACAACAAAACCCCAGCCCAGAGGAATCATTTTAATGGGAGAGATAGATAATAGGTAAGCCAACTTTAAAAAGAAAAAAAATCGTACTGGTTTTTCTTTAATAGTGATGCATATTTGAACTAAATAAGCACATTTTAATAAGAGCAGTGATTGAGAAGAGGTTTTGTAACTGAGTGGTCTGAAAGGGCCTCCCTGAAAAAGTCTGTTTTGAACAGATTTCTGAATAATATCAGCCAGGAAGCTGCGTAAAAATCTCAGGGATGGGTGATTTTTCCAGTCAAAAAACTGTAAAGGCTCCAAAGTCACAATAGAGCCATACATTTCTCTAATAAAGTAACTTCTGACAAAGAATGAGAAGAAATAACTAACCCAGGTTTGAAAGAAAAGGGACAGACTTTCTATGGAATTCATATTTAATTAAAGCTCTAAAGGACAAAAATACAATAGATCAAAATTCTGGTCCCGCTGATATACCTAATGAAAGTTCATAAACAAGGTGTGGGTAGCAAAGAGTGTGTGGGAATGTTGGTAAGGACAGTGGGGAAGAATCATCCCTGAACATGTTCTTAAATGAAGCAATTCTTGTGTTGTTTTAAAGGGTAACTTGGAGTTTGCCTAAGTGATTAGAGAAGGATGCCTCGGCTTATGGAAGTTCAAAGCCATAAAGATGTGATAAACTACTGCAGATATTTTCATGTATATTTGTTGTTGCTTCTAGTAATGGTGATCTAAAAACTCCTACTTAAGACAACTTAAAAATCCAGACAAAATAGCTTTTAAAGTTAAAAATATCAGAATGATTATAAAAATAAGTGAGGGATTACTGGGCCAATACGAAACACAATGAGAGCCTAGAGATATATGCCCTGAAGCCATTTTAGCTATGAGAGCATTAGAAACTGCTAAAACACACTGAGCTGTGTTTTTAATAGACACTTGATACTAGAGAAAAAAAAATTCAAAATCCAGCAGCAATCAAATTTGAGGACTTTGGTACAACCCAAATTTAAGTTGAGATCCCCAAAGCACAAGGAGAAGCAGAAATAAGACTAGAGCCTACCTTGCCTTCTGTGTAAACTGAGAACGTCAACCACTGAATTTGGAGTATGATTGTCTTGTAAAGTCTCAGATATAAGAGAAAATCCTGCCAAGGAGGACCATACCATTATTATAGCTCTTAATTATTCCTACCCAATAAGAGTTTCAAATATAATGTCTTGAACATACCAAAATGTAACAAAGCACACAAAGAAAAACCATTAACAAGATTTGATAGACAAAATGGGATTAAGTATGATATTAAAATGATCAATAAATATTGTAAAATGGCTTGATTACTCTGCTCAAAGAAATGAGAGGGGAAGCAAATTGAACAAAAAACTGAAACTAAAAAATGATATTGAGAAAGATTTTATAAGTGAACCAAATGGATACTCTAGAACTTTAAAGATATGACAGCCAATTTAAGATACCACAGGGGTGCCTGGGTGGCTCACTTAATTAAACCTCCAATTCTTTTTCCTTTTTTTTTTAACACCTTAATTTTATTTTATTTCTTTCATTTTGGCTCAGGTCATGATGTCAGGCTTGTGAAATAGAGCCCAGAGTTGGGCTTTGTGCTGAGCCTGGAGCCTGCTTAAGATTCTTTTCCTTTCTTTTTCTATCCCTCCCCTGCACTCTCACTCGCTCGCTCTCTCTTGCTTGCAAATAAATAGACAATAGACAAAGCAAAATAAAAGCAGATTATGAAAATAAATATAAAGTTTTTGAAATGAAAGCAAGTTCAAAATAAAATAGAGAAGACCTACACAGCTAAAAGTTCATTCAGGAAATCTATTCTTAAAGAAGTCAGTATGACACAATGTTAAGATATCAAAAGATTGAAGCATGTACTTTACAGAAAAGGTAATCCAAATGGCCACTCATAGGTAAAAACTGTTTATCTTTATTATGAATCTGGAATTAAATTAAATTAAATTAAAAATAAATTAAAACCTAGAATGGCATACTATTACACACTTACCATATTGGGAAACAGTAAAAATGTCTTGCAAGAATGTGAAAGAATGACAGTGCCCATAATAAAAACATTTGAGGTAGGTTGGACAATATTTAGAAAAATTAAAAATTAAAAAAAAATTTTTCCATTCCTGGAAATACAACATGGAACTAAATGAATATTTTCACCAGGATATGAAAACAGATGATTATAGTTATTTCATTCATAACGGCATATCAGCAGTGGTATATTTGCACAATGTTACATTAAATAAGAGAGAATATTAACAAACTTGGAGAAGGGGCTAGATTGTTATCATAAACAGATCTTCTATGGTGCTGATTATGTTCTATTTCTCAAAATCTTTAAGTTAAAAATTCTTCAAATTTATATCTAAATAGATAGATAGATAGATAGATGATAGATAGACAGATATCCCAGGAGCTGCAGTGCTAGGCTAAGACCAGGCTTTAAAGGGCTTTTCTATATTCTACTAAATACTTTAAACCATTCATTATATCATAGCTCAGTGTTCGAATCTCCATTTGTTTCCTCAGTTTTCTAATATTTATCTTAAGGTGACCTGATGCAGACTTTTGATGACCTTTGTCTAAATATTTCTATTTTAACAAAGTCCTTTTTAATACTCAGAGACTAAAACTTAGAAAAATACTCTGATTGTTATCTCACTAGAGTGGAAAATATATGGTTACCCATTAACTAATGATATCCATGTCTACATTAGCTCCATGACATTTTTAATTCTTGGGAGCTTTTGGTTAAATGAATTTTTTTAAGCTTCCTTTAAATGAAGCTTAAAACATCCCCACATGAATAAAATTAAAGAACTAAATGAAAACAAGCCAAGTAATAGAGTAATAGAATGTGCAGTGGAAAGAGTACAATTCTGAAATCATAAAGCCTAAATTAGTGTGATGCATCTTTACTAGCCATGTAATCATAAACCAGTTATCTAAATGTGTTAGCCTCAGTTTTTTCACCCATGAAATGGTGATGATAATACTTATTATGCAGAATTGTTGTGTGGATGTAATGAAGCATGGAGCATGAGAGTCTCATATTCCATGCTAAAATGATAGCTATTTTTATACTTATAATAATTCTAATAATAGTAATTAAATTGTTCAAAATGGTAATATCCATTTATATTGAGGCATTGTATTGACTATTCATAGACACATTTACCAAAATAAATTTCATTTTACTTTACCCCCTCTGAGGCTATATATTCCTTAATTCAATATCAATCTTATTATGAATAATAATTATCATGATAAATATGCTGATTTTTCTTCTATTTATTTTTAGGGAAGTATCCTTTACTGTTGAACATAAAGAAACTTAAGCAAGTCTGTCTTATTCAAAATTTGCATGCTGCTTTCTTATGAAACTAGATTATAGAGTTGTATGAAATAAATTCATGCAGTTAAGACATTTATGTTTGGAAAACTGGGTGGTCAGTTTAGTATTTCAAAAGAAGATTTTAAATTTAAACCTTAAAACTGAGCTCTTTCAGCCTTATTTATAGACCATCCTTCATGCTTCATAAGTATTCCTTCATTGTAAACTAACTAAATGGATTTTGTATTCTATTATTTCAGAGTTAGTTGCAGTTTCTACTTCCTTACTTCCTCTTTTGAAAAATAGATTAATTCTACAAAAGGTTATTTCCAGCTTTATTGAAAAATAATTGACATATTATAATTTGTAAATTTAAGAAATGATTTCTTATAACACTGCAAACTTTTAACATTGTGTAAATTTTGTACCATTTGATAAATTGGTATACATCTGCATTGCAATATAATCTACATAAAAATGTTAATACATCTACTATCTCATATAGTTGCCTCTGTTTTTTATGCATGTATTGTAAGGAATTTTAAGATCTACTCTCTTAGCAACTTTTATGTATATAGTACAGTAGAGATAAACTTCAGAGATCTTGTGGGTTTTGTTCCAGACCGCCTCAATAAAGTGATTATTTCAATAAACTAAGTCAAATCATTATTATTATTTTTTGGTTTCCCAGTGCAAATAAAAAATTATGTTTCCCAGTGCATATAAAAAATAAACACTATACTGTACTGTTCAAAAGCATTATGTCTTTAAAGAAAAACAATGTATATACCTTAAGTAAACTAGTTCTGAGTTTTCAGTGGGTCATAAATACTGATCACAGATCACCATAACAAATACAATAATAATGAAAAAATTGAAATATTGCAAGAATTACCAACATGTGACAGAGAGACACAAAATGAACAAATGGTGTTAGAAAAATGGTGGCAGCAGACCTATTTTATACAAGATTGCTATAAACTTTCAACTTGTAAGAATGTGATATATGCAAAATTTAATAAAGGGAAGCACAATTAAAAAAGTATGTATATATTATTAACTATGACCATCATGCTGTACATTAGATCCCCAGAACTTTTTCCTATTATAGTTGCAAGTTTGTACCCTTTGACCACCTTAATCCACCCCAGGTTCACCCCTTGTCAACTCAACTCTAAGTTTCCATTAGTTTGCTTTTTCTTCAGATTCTGTATGTAAGGGATATCGTAATACATAAATTAAAAAATATATAAAATCTTTGAAATATTTCACTTAGTATAATACCTTCAAGATCCATCCATGGTATTGTAAATGGCAGTATTTCTTAATTTTTCATGGTTAAGTAGTATTCCATAGTATATATTTACCATACTTATTTTATTCATTCATCCATTAATGGATACTGAAGTTATTTCCATCTCTTGCTTAGAGTTAATAATTTTATAATGAACATAAGAGTGCAGAGATGTCTTTGAATAGTGACTTCGTTTCCTTTAGCTATATCCCTAGAAGTGGGATTACTGAATCATATGGTAATTTTACTTTTAATAATATGAATAGTCTCCATACTGTTTTCCATACAAATTTATATCCCTATCACAGTGCATAAGTTCCCCATTTTCCCCAATATTTACCAAAATTTGTTAGTTTTAATTTTTTGGTAGTATATATTCTAAGAGGTAGTAATATCTTGCTGTGTTTTTCAGAGGTAAACAAAAACAACAACATAATGACTTTGCCCTGAATTTTTTACGTTGAGCACTTTTTAATGCTCCTGTTGGTCATTTATATAACTTTTTTGAAAAAAAAAGTCTATTGAGATCCTTTTGCTATTTTTTAATTATATATTTTTTTCTTTTTGTATCTGTTAGTTATTAACCTCTTTTCAGATATAAGTTTTGTAAGTATTTTCTTCCATTCTGTGGATTGTGTTTTCATTCCCTTTTTTTTTTTTTTGGCAATGCAGAAAATTTAGTTTAATGTAATACCATTTATTTATTTTTGCTTGTGTTTTTGGTCCGGTATCCAAAAAACTATTGGCAAGACCAATGTCAAGAAGAATTTTTCCTATGTTTTCCTTTAGGAAATTTAGTTTCATGCATCACATTTAAGTCTTTAATCTATTTCAAGTTAAGATTTATGAGTGATATAAGGTTCCAGTTTCATACTGTTTATGTGACTATTCAGTTTTAAATATCATTTACTGAACAGACTATCTTTACCCATTACATATGTTGGCCCCTGTCAAATATTAGGTGACTGTATGAAAGGATTTATTTCTGGACTCTCAATTCTGTTCTACTTGTTTATTGGTCTGTTTTTATGCCAGTATGCTTTATTGTTTTGAGCATGAGGGCTTTGTAGTATAGTTTCAAATCAAGAGTGTAATTTCGCTTCTTCATTCTTTCTCAGAACTGCTTTGATTATTTGTTGTCTTTTATGGTCTCATATAAATTTTAGGATTCTTTACTTCTGTAAAAACACAATATTGGATTTTTTTAAAAGATTATTTATTTATTTATTTGAGAGAGAGAGATGACAAGCAGGCAGAGAGGCAGGCAGAGAAAGAAGAGGTAGCAGCTTCCTGCTGAGCAGAGAGGCTGATGCAGGGCTCGATCCCAGGACCCTGGGATCATGACCTGAGCCGTAGGCAGCAGCTTAACCCACTGAGCCACCCAGGTGCCCCTAACATTGGATTTTTGATAGGAATTGAATTTACAGATGGTTTTCGGTAGTATGGACATTTTAACAATGTTAATTCTTACCATTCATAAATATGAGCTATCTTTCCATTTGTGTCTCCTTCAATTTCTTTATCAATGTCATAGATTATGGGGTACAGATCTTTCATAGTCTTAGTTAAATCTTATCCTAAGTATTATATTAGTTTTGATGCTAGTGTGAATTAGATTGTTTTCTTTATTTTTTCAGATAGTTCATCATTAGAGTGTTAAAATGCTCCTGTCTTGTGCTTACTTTGTCAGCACATATACTAAAATTGGAATGATGCAGAGAAGATTAGCGTGATCACTGAGCAAGGATGACATGAAAAACTATTAAAAAAACGAAACAAAACAAAATTCTTGTCTTCTATATATTGATCTTGTATTTGGCAGCTTTACTAAATTTGTTTATTCAAAAATTTTTATGAAGTTTTTAGGATTTTATTACATGTAAGTTCATGTTATCCAAAAAAACGAAAATTTTACTTCTTCCTTTTTTTTTTTATTTGGAGTCTCTTATTTCTTTGTGTTCCTTGTTTCTCTGGCTAGGACATCCAGTACTATGTCAAATGAGAGTAGTGAAAGTGGACACACTTGTCTTTTTTCTGATCTTTAAGGGGAAAACTTTCAAACTTTTTTGATTGAATATGAGATTAGCTCTGGGCTTGCAATATGTGTTTTTTCTTTAATGGATTTTTTAAATTATTTTTTAAAAAATTTTTATAAACATATAATGTGTTTTTATCCCTAGGAGTACAGGTCTGTGAATCACCAGGTTTACACATTTCACAGCACTCACCATCACTCACCATAGCACCTGCCCTCCCCAATGTCCATACCCCCACCATCCTCTCCCAACACACCTCCCCCCAGCAACCCTCAGTCTGTTTTGTGAGATTCAGTCTTTTATAGTTTGTCTCCCTCCCAATCCCATCTTTTATTTTTCTTTTCGTACGCCCGAAACCGCCTATGTTGCATCTCCACTTCATCATATCAGGGAGATCATAGGATAGTTGTCTTTCTCAGATTGATTTATTTCGCCAAGCATATTACCCTCTACTTCCATCCACGTCATCACAAATAGCAGGATTTCATTTCTTTTGATGGCTGCATAGTATCCCATTGTACATATATACCACATCTTATTTATTGATTCATCTATTGAAGGACATTTAGGTTCTTTCCATAGTTTAACTATTGTGGACATTGCTGCTATAAACATTTGGGTGCATGTGCCCCTTCAGAATGCCACGTTTGTATCTTTAGGGTATATACCCAGTACTGCAATCACTGGGTCATAAACTAGTTCTATTTTCAGCTTTTTGAGGCACCTCCACGCTGTTTTCCAGAGTGGTTGCACCAGCTTGCATTCCCACGTACAGTGTAGGAGGGTTGCCCTATCTCCACATCCTCGCCAGCATCTGTCATTGACTGACTTGTTCATTTTAGCCATTCTGAAAGGTGTGAGGTGGTATCTCATTCTGGTTTTGATTTGTATTTCCCTGATGCCGAGTAATGTGGAGCATTTTTTCATGTGTCTGTTGGCCATTTGGATGTATTCTTTGCAGAAATGTCTGTTCATGTCCTCTGCCCATTTCTTCATTGGATTATTTGTTCTTAGGGTGTTGAGTTTGATAAGCTCTTTATAGATTTTGGATAGATACTGGCCCTTTATCTGGTATGTCATTTGCAAATATCTTCTCCCAGATAACTTCTGACAGTCATCTTTTGGCTTTGTTAACTGTTTCCTTTGCTGGGCAAAAGCTTTTTGATCTGATGAAATCACAAGAGTTCATTCTTGCCCTTGCTTCCCTTGCCTTTGGCGATGTTCCTACGAAGAAGTTGCTGCTGGTGAGGTCAAAGAGTTTGCTGCCTGTTCTCTCCTCAAGGATTTTGATGGATTCCTTTCTCACATTATGCTTCTTCATCCATTTCCAGTCTATTTTCATGTATGGTGTAAGGAAATGGTCCAACTTCATTTTTCTGCATGTGGCTGTTCAATTTTCCCAACACCATTTGTTGAAGAGGCTGTCTCTTTTCCATAGGACATTCCTTCCTGCTTTGTTGACGATTAGTTGACCATAGAGTGGAGGGTGTATTTCTGGGCTCTCTATTCTGTTCCATTGATCTATGTCTGTTTTGGGGACAGTTCCCTACCATCTTGATGATGACAACTTTGTAATAGAGCTTGAAGTCTGGAATTGTGATGCCAACAACTTTGGCTTTCTCTTTCAATATTCCTCTGGCTATTCGAGGTATTTTCTGGTTCCATATATATTTTAGGATGATTTGTCCCATTTCTTTGAAAAAAATGGACGAGATTTTGATAGGGATTGCATTAAATGTGTAGATTGCTTTAGGTAGCATAGACATTTTCACAATATTTGTTCTTCCAATACAGGAGCATGGAACATTTTTCCATTTCTTTGTGTCTTCTTCAATTTCTTTCATGAGTACTCACTTTGGAGTTTTCTGAGTATAGATTCTTTGTCTCTTTGGTTAGGTTTATTCCTAGGTATCTTAGGGTTTTGAGTGCAATTGTAA